>NC_043703.1:38627928-38646737 GCF_006229205.1 Suricata suricatta
TTGAATATTATGAATCATTATTTACCTGGAAATTAAAGCTATTTACATTTCCTAGAAGAGCACACCTGTAGGAAAGGTATAAAGATCCTGACTTCTAGGGGCTCCTGGGTGGCTTGGTTAAGCATCCGGCTTTGGCTCAGGTCATGATCTCACAGTTTGTGAGTTTGAGCCCCACATCGGGCTCTGTGCTGACAGCTCAGAGCCTGGAGCCTGCTTCAGATTCTGTGTCTCCCTCTCTCTCTGACCCTCCCTTGCTTGCACTGTCTCTGTCTGTATCTCAAAAGTAAATAAAAACATAAAAAAGTTTTTTTTTAAAAAAGATCCTGACTTCTAGAGTGATTATCAAATATTATGATACTATCTATTAACGTTTGTAAGGCAGGTAGAGAAATAACCTTTATAAAGCTGAATGTGACCTATTAGAATGAGCATTTCTACACATACCCTAACATAAAGTATATATTTAAATAGTGGTCATTCATTAACAAACAACTGAGTAGTCATTTTGCTGCACTGATGCTATTCACCAGATCTCATTCAGCATACAGTGGTGTTCCCTCCCCCATCATTCCGTAGCTAAAGCTAGAAATGCAGCTGAGGCCCCAGAGCTCGCCTAGTATTTATTAAACTCTCTTGGCTAGCAGCCAGGAATGGCTAATTATTATTAGTGAGGAGTGTTGGCAGCCAGGGATGAAAGGGATGCCTTGTCGGTTTCAATTCTAATGTGGATGCCAGGATGTTGCTTTGTAAGAGGGCAAACCAAACTATCAAAAGGAGGAGGGTGTTGCCAGTTTAAAAATGCTTCATTGTTCTGCTTTGTTTTAAACAGAGCTGATCTTCTCTCCCTGAAGGAAGCTCCTTCATTGGTTCTTTTGGGAGCAAGTGCTTTCAGATTCTCCCACTGTTCTTAAAGGCACAGTGATCACATAATGAATTCTCTATGTACTGTTCCTTCCCATTCACAAATACCGATGGAAATTTTAGTAGATATCAACAAGACTTTTTTCACTGTTGAGAAAATATGTAATTTTTACCTTAGTATTGAAATGTCTTTGTAGGATAAATACGATGAGAACAGGACTATCGTAATAATATTTCATTCACATCTAGTTCACTCAACATGTAAATTAATGGGTATCCCAAAAATATCAGTTTTGTGCTCTCCTGATGCTACCATGGTACGTTTTAAAACATTAAATAAGTACTATTTTTTCTACTTTTATATATGCATTTTATTTTCTTATGTCTTCAAATTCTTAAATAGCACCCCCCCCCACACGGAAATGAGTTTCATCCATATTTTTGTTATCCTAACATATTACCTTGTTTTTGAAGCTTTATTATAGTAAAAATCTCTTTAGAAATACTCTTTCATTTTTTTATCCTTAGATTTTTTTCTTTAAAGTCCTCTGGTTGTATTCTTATTAGCATATATATAAAACACAATTATTATTGGACTCATCCTATGCTACTATAGAACTCATGTATTTTGAAAATATGTTCAACTATACTGATTTTCCAAATACTGTCACAGTACCATTTAAATTCAGATCCTGTCATTTCTGGATCTTTGTTGTTCTTCATAATTTTTTTTATTGAGATATAATTGACAGATCATATTACATTGGTTTCAGGAATACAACATGATTCACTATTTGTATAAATTGCAAAATGATCTCCACAACATCTAGTTAACATCCATGAGCACCCATAATTATAATTATTTTTCTTGTGATAACTTTTGAGATTTTCTCCCTTACCAGCTTTCAATTATACAATACAGTATTATTAACTACAGTCACAATGCTGTACATTATCTTTCTGGTTCTTCTGTTCTAACAAGAGTTGCTGTTTTTTCTTACATCATTAGTTTTGGCATCACTGCGATCATCCTGAATAATGATACTCAAGTATAATAATAAAAATCTTCACCTTGGAACTCTAACACAAGGTGTGCTGTGATATAGTATGAGGTGATTCTAAGTGAAATGACACTGTTTTTATATTTCATATCATTACATCTATTTTGTTTTCACTGTTCACATCAGCAGTTGTGGTCATTATTATTTTGTATGTAGAGTGTTTTTGGTTTGTTGAAAACAAATTATCATGAAAAGATTTAGGGCACCATTATATGCATTCACCATTCATATCATATACCCCAAACTTACTTCCATGTCGTGTAACTAGCAGCCTTGCTTCAGTGGGGAAGCATTAAACTGCTTCCTGATAGTCACATACTAGAACACTCCTTCCTCCTGAAAACACTTTCTCCTCCTGATTTCCTGGATACCACAGCCTCTTGACCTCCTCTTACCTCACTGGCCACATCTTCTCAGATCTTCTTTTTCAACATATGCGTTTACAGCTATAAGTTTCCCTCTGAGTACCACCTTTGCTTCATCCCATCAGTTTTGACATGTTGTATTTTCATGTTTTTTCAACCATAAGTATTTTCTAGTTTCCCTGGTGATCTCTTCTTTGACATATCAGTTGTTTAAGAGCATGTTGTTTAATGTCTGAATCTTTGTGAGTTTTCCCATTGTCCTTCTATTATTTGTGTGTGTGTGTGTGTGTGTGTGTCTTTATTTATTTATTTATTTATTTATTTATTTTAGTAGTTTATTGTCAAATTGGTTTCCATATAACACCCAGTGCTTCTCCCCACAAGTGTCCCCCACCAAGACCATCACCCCCCTCTCTCCCTCCCCCTCCTTTTTCAGTCCGCGGTTCCTTTTCAGTATTCAGTAGTCTCCCTTGATCTGTGTCCCTCACTCTCCCCAGCTCTTTCCCCCTTCCTCTCTCCATGGTCCCCTCCAAGGTCTCTCCTGTTAGACCTATGAATGTAAACATATGGTATCTATCCTTCTCTGCCTGACATTGATTTCCAGCTTTATCCCACTGTAGTTAGAAACGATCATTTTAGAATTTCAAACTTTTAATATTCATTGAGATCTGTTTTGTGGCTAAACATATCTGATCATCTTCTTTTAAAATTGAAATTTCTCCCATAGGATTCCCAATCCTGTTTACAGCCTGCTGTACTTCACCCACCCATAGCTGACCACTTTCTGAATAGCTACAATTTGCTTATTTTCAATGCTTATTGTTCATTGTCTATCTCCCCTCGCTTAAAATAAACTCACAAGGACAAAGAAAGCAAATGATTTCCCTTTGACCCAGCAATTTTTCTTCATGGAATCTATTTTCCCTTCTGTACTTTTTGAAGTCTACACACTCCAGTGACTGGTGAATGTGGTTACTCCTTTTATAGGTGACTTGTTGTTTCTTCCTTGATGCATCATGACTTGAAGTTCCAATACAAGCCTCTCTCGCTCTCTAGGCTATTCCCTGTACATGCGACCCCCCCAGTGCCGTCCACCCCCTCAAAGGACGTGCTTGGTGTGGCCATCAAACTATGGAAAAGATGGCTGCAGCTATCACTTTAAAACCACATGTTCTTTCTGCCAGAAACAAGTTTTACATTGCTTTATCCTCCTCCCCAATCCACACATCACAGGGAAATAAAAATAACAGAAAAATTACAAAAAAGTGCAGAAAATTGAGTCAAAGAGGATGTGTGTGTCTGCATTGTGTATGTGTTCATAAAGTCATGTCACCAGTTCTCTGTACTTTCCAGAAATGGGCCATATATTTGTCTCTGAAGTTAGTGAGAGCCAAAGGAAAACAAAAAATAAAAGCATTCCGTTTACCAATAAAACAAGTAAAATAGTTTTTAAATTTCAGTGGATCATATTTTATCTTTGCGATTTTCTCAAAGTCTCATAACAAATGGATCATTAAAAGCAGTATTTTTAAATAGACATATTTTCCAAAGTTGAGTACTTTTAAGTAACAGTTTGTGTAAAACATGAACATGACTATATAAACATATCAAATTCTGTGTAAAATATTTTTTACTTTACTTATAAAAACATTTAAAAATATTCAATTATACATCCCCTATGTAATCTTGCTTACAAGTATTATGGAAAACATCAAAATAATGATAACTCTGTTGGTCTCCAAATCACTCATGTCACCAAGTCCCCTGTCACTGTCTAATTCGCCTCCCTGGATTATGGGAAGGACTGTTTCCCCTTAGGAAAGTCTAGAGTTTCAAAATGAGGAAATAATTTCCTTAGCCTCCATAGTCAGGAGTACCATAATCCTTATAAAACAAAACATGTCCAGCTTTGATAATGTGTTCTCATTCCCCCACCTTTGGTTAAGGCATCCGTAACAAAATTGTGCTCAGGATCTGACTAAAGGACCACTGTCCCCAGATATGGCAGAGGTTACAAGAGACTTAAAATCTCTGCTGCCCAGTGCATGTGGGTTAGAAGGCCTTTGACTGTCTCACAATATGAAAACTGATGTCCAGGCTTTTTTAAAATCAGGGTTTTATTTACTTTTGGTTGGAATTGTCCCAAACAGCAGTGGGGGCTTTAGCCAAAGGCATTTATATAGCACTTACTGTGTGCTCAACACAATTCTAAGGATTTACATGTATTAACATTTAATTTTCTCATGTACTTTTTTTTTTAACATGTGTGCTGTTTGTATCACGTTCTATAGATGAGGAAACTGAGATACACGGAGTTTAAATGAATTTACTCTAGACCCTAGAGCGAGCGCGCAAACAAACACGCAGGGTCTGCTGGCCTGACGGCAGAGTGCGGTGCTGAACCGCTATACAATACTCCCTTCTAGTGAAAAACGCAAGCCCTCTTTGATTCTGGGACTGAGTGATAAATTGTTTTGTCTTGCTTTTCTTTAAATACCAGCAATCATATGATTTATTAATTTAATCTAAAATAAATATCCCCCTTCCACTTAGCATTGGGTTTACCAAGGGATGACATATTCCTATGTTGGTTTAAATATCTTATTGATTAAATGCGTAACAATTGTGCTATTTAGCCTTGGAATGAAATAATACAGTCTAAAATGGCACACATGTTTAGAGCGAATACAACCTAAATTGCGTTTCTAGGAAATCTAGCCAAAGTCCCTGCTGCTAGATAAAAATGCTCAATTCCTTTTACATGCACTGGGTGTACCTGTTCACAGTTCACACATTTTTAAACATAGCACCTTGCCTTCTGTTCCCTGCCTTGAAAAATCAGGTGAGGAACAAAGTGAGCCACATATAAGGCTTCCATTGCCGATAAACAGGGCATTAAAATGATACCCGAATCAGTCTGATAATTAACTTTAGCAAGCCTATTTTCTTCCCGTCACGGAAATGCAGCTCGCATGGACATCAAGGGGAGCTACGTGCTCACATGGAGAAGGGAATGGACTCCCGGAGTATCATGGAGAAAGCTATACATATGTTAAGCTTCAAAGCATATATGCCTTCTCTTACTGCCTCACCAATTTTAATCAGCGATTCTTACATCTACAGTTTGGCTTATTTTCCAAATGGAGACATAGCTCTTGATTTGACAAACAAGATTTCCAGATTACAGATATGAAATAAATTAATTACACTGCCAAGGTCATACCATGTAGTAGTACTTCATCTGTCTTTTCTTCCCCCAGGAAGGGCTGAACATAGATTTTAAATGTCAGCTCCTTGTAGGTCACAATCTTACAGTGCACTCTTTTATAATAAGGTATGATAACAAATGACACAAGGAATTAAATATAAATATTCAATTAATAGTAGTTTAATAATATCAGAATATCACTCAATAAACCATTATTCCATTAAGCCACTTGTATAGGATAACATTATTCCACCTTTATACTTTGATCTTTAATTATTTGCCATGACATACTTGCTGGTGTAAATAATTGAACATTGGGCGCATAAAAGAAATATCTGTCTCTTTATGAGCACACAGTAACCAGCACCAGAAAACCAATATTAAACTTCTCGAGAAATAAAGCAGATATGGGTGTTCCTTTTAAAAATGTTAACCTGGTAATCTTTGCATGTTTTATCATTTATATGTAGTTAGAGATATGAAATATAGAGTTAATATAGTTATATAGACTGTTATATGTTATTTTTAGCATTTATTACTAGTCACTTCTATGGTTACTTTTGTATTAATTTGCTATTGGTTATACAATTCCAGAATTCTAAGAGAAGAAGTTCATCTAGCACAAATACCAATTTCTCAGTGGGCTGGCATTTAAACTACCTAGTGCAGATGAAAAATCACCAAGGAAGAGCTTGCTTTGGTTAAGCATTCTAGGGCTCATGAATTAATTTAGACTTACATGGTACAAAATGAAATAACTATTTAGTTCATAGTTGATGCCTTTAGCGATATTTAGCAGTAGTGAAGTTCTGTGTAATATTTCAATATTTATTAAAATTAATAATGGAATGAGGATAAAGAGATTTAGCTTATAAATCCTACTTAGGTAGAAAAATTTAAAGGAGATAATGATCCTGAATCTTATCAACTTGAGAAATTTCCATTTTGCAGTATAAAATCTGGCATTTTGTATAATTGACACAATCATTTTTTAATGAAGTAAAATTGAGAGATTAATATTCATATCACAGGCTTATTATGAGGATTGAATGGGGTGATTCATTTTTAGAGCTTAGAATGGTGTCAGAATACCATAAGTACCTCATAAATGCACTTTTACTTAATTATTTTTGTTAGTAATAGTAATAGTTTATTCAAAACTTAATCACAAAGCACTTAAAGTATATTAATTCTTCAGAATATTATGAATACTTTTTCCTTTAGTTTTATTCCTACACACTAAGTGTTAGACCAAGAGTCTCATTAACTTCTCTCTACTCTCAAAGTAGATTTTGCCTTTCACTCCAGGGAGCTGAGATGCTGTTAGTCAAGAATTCTCTCCACCTTTTACCAAAGCAAGTAGACACTTAGCTGTGTCTCCTTTTTTTTTTTCTTTCCTTAGTTTGGTTAAAAGTTTTCAGTATTTCTGAATCCACATTCTTTGGCTCTTTCAGGCTTATTATCTAATTATGTTATTGTTATTTTAAATTCAAATACTTCCAGAGACTCTGAAAAATATGGTGGAGTCTGTTTGGCCACCACAGTCCTTTCCATGTAGAGTAGAGGGCCTTACTTGCCAAATCTTCCACAATTTTCAAGGGAAGCCTAAATCCATAATGTCATGGGAAATGTCTCTCTAGAATACATTATGAGCTTTAAACAAACAAATAAATCTGAGCCAGGTCAGAAATTCTCTCTTCTATTTTCTGTAAATTCAACCATTTTTATTTTACTTGCTCATATGCAAGGAGCAAGCAAAAAGACTTGCTTATGTCTTTTCATGAGCATTTTCAAATGCTTGGCTCTCTCTAATTAAAAAGAAAACAAGAAATAACAAACAAATAAGTGGAAAGCCTGGTTTCACTCACTTATCTGTTGTCAGGTCTATATTTATCCATTTCATGATCTTCTTGAAAAAAGGTCTGTCAATACACCACCCATCATTTCTTCCCACCTATAACCATTCCCAACAAAGTGTCTCTTGCTAAATTCTCCAAATTATCTTGCCCAAATTTATTCCTAAATCAAAAGGCCACCTCTTGGGCTTTACTTCACTCAATCTTTCGGGGGCACTGCACATCTTCTTAGAACATTCTACTCCTTTGGTTTTGAAACCAGGAATTCTGATGGCTTTCCTTCTATATCCTCAGAACATGTCTTCTTAATATCCTATGCAAGACTCCTTCTTTTTCTAAGTTTTGACTGTTAGTTTTCCCCAAGGTTCTGTCTTCTCCCACACTGCGTACTCTAGGAGCATCTCATGCACTCCAATGGTTCAATTGTGAGTGCTCCAAACAAATATAGTCCAGCCTTGTCTCCTACACACCAGACCCATGAAAACAACTGGCCAATAAAATATCCCAGAAATGCTTCAAACTCAATTCTATGCACTGCTTCCATGCAACCTCTAAAGAAGTCAGATCTCATGCTTCCAGACCATGTCTAAATGTATAAGTAAAGAAAGTACCAGAGCCTCTGTACGCCTGGCCACCAGAGCCTCCATGGGCCCTGCTGTAGCTGTAGGATGGTGGTATGTGAGGACAACCTTCAGGGGTTAGGATGTGAGGGGTAGTGTGATAGCCCTTTCCATTAAATTACTGAAAATCATAATACCACTAAACCACTAGAGCCACCAACTTCAAAGTTAATTGGTGCTCAGAAAATGAGGGGCACCGTTTAAATTGGATCTGATATAGGCAGTGTGGTGGGTAGCAAGCTCTAACATATACTTATCTTCTTCTTGACTTGAAGTCCTGAAAATCTACTCCCCACAAGTAACCAAATCTGCTCATATCACTCTGAGTTAAAACTATTCAGTGTTTCTCTATTATTCTCAGTCCAAAAGTCCATATGTCTTAAAATAGCCTGTGGACTCCAGCACCTTCTGTCCTATGATCACTGGACCAGCCCCTTCGCAATTTACTTCTAAAACATGGATCACTTGGTGATCCAGATAAATGAAACTCCTCCGAGTTCCTTGAAAACACCATGCTCTTTTTTTTTTTTTTTTTTTTTTTTTTTTTTTTTTTTTTTTTTTGCTTCTGGGTCTTTGTGAGTGTTCTTCACTCTGCTGGTACATTCTTCCCTTCTGTTCTCTTCCCTGGAGTAGCTAACTCCTTCTTACTCTTTAAATCAGAGCTTAAAAGATAACTTCCTTTAAAGGTTTTTCTGACTTCTCCCAAGGAACCAAGCACTGTTGCCCACTCACAGCACTTGCACGGTATTGTAACTGTTCATTTACTTGCCAGTGTCCCTCATTTGACACTAATCTGAGAACAAATATTACATCTCTCTTATTCACCATTGTGTTTACTGAGTCTTTGACATAGGAGGGGTTCAATAAATGTTTGTGAAATCGATAAATGTTTATGGAATCAATTTATGGGTTTTGCATTCATGCAAGTACACATCAGTACTACTCAGAGAACTTGGAGAACAATCCGAGTAACTGTTATAGAGAAAAATTGAGATATCTACAGATAATTCCTGTACTACAGGTATTATGCAGGTATTAAAAGTATTATTAAACCTATGTAGGACTGTTCTGCTTTCTTCTCCTCTGATATACTATGTGCTTTAGGTTTTTTCTTTATTCCTTTTTGGTTTTTTTTTTCTGCCTGAGGAAAAAGTAGACCTACTGGTTTGATAGGAGCTGATTCAGACTTTACCGCCTTTGCCAGGGTGTAGGTGACAGGAAGAGGTAGAAACAATAGTGATACCATAGAGAAAAAGGTTAGTTGTCCCTTTGTCCAGGGGTCCCTCCTGAGCATTCCCCTAGTGCCTTCCTTACCAGTCCCTTCCTCATTAAGTTGTATTTGTATCTGTCAGTGTATTTGTTGCCCTTACTGGGGACTATTTAAAGACTGATTCGTTACTCCTGTGGAATAAACATCTCATACAGGATTTATAATATGGCAGGCATTTAATGAATGCATAGTGTGAAATTTGAGATAAAACACTTCTGCTTCTTGAAGTAGCAAGCTAAACTTGCTATAAATATGACAACCATTTGTCAGAATTTTTAAAAGATACACATCAGAGGTGGGTTTAATTAAATGGCTTTTAAGTATCATTTCTTCCAACTTAATGTTCTATAACACTTTGTAACATGATAAGTAGGATATGCTTATGGAGAGGTATTAAGATGATATAAGGTTGGTAAATAAAAATATATAAACCAAAGCATAAAACTGAGACCCAAAGTGAAGTCAGTTTCTTATAAGTGTAATTATTTCACTGGGATTTTTTCCAACATGCTAATAAAGCAGACAATAGCCTAGTTTACTACAACCTAAAGTTAAAAAACCTTCCACTCAAGGTTCTTTTTTGATTTCTCCTTCTTCAACTTTGTATTATAGTATAAATAATTCAAAAATATTTCAAATTTCCAAATTCAAATATGAACTACTCAAGAATTATGCTGCAATTGCTAAATGGCACTAAAATGGTTGGGCTGTGGATATGCAAAACCTACACTCAAATACAGTTGTTCAAAGTTTTATGCATTAAATACAGAATTATGAGTTATCAGTCATTCTTAAAAGGTGCATTTTATTTGAAATACTAAAAGATATTCCATAAGAAACAGTAATTTGCACTTACTCAATGCTCCAATATATAGAAGCAGTAATGCTTATGCAGTGAGATAAACTGCTGTTTTAAATTTACCAAGAGTTTCTTCTATTACTCAAAGTGGAATCTGAATTTTTAAATTATTGAAGCCGATGAAATGGCACATATGGTATTTATAAGTAGATTCTGAATTTTAGATTGGACATTGGAATTGTGCTGGGGAAGCACTATCCCTGTATTCTGGTCAGATCAGCTCCAGAGCAACAATGACTCATGCAGAAGTGAGGCAATCTTTAAGAGTGATGAAGTCTAAATGAGGACAATTAGATGGAGATGTTGTGACGTCATTAAGGGCTCAATTAGAGCCGAAGGAGATTAATATTCATTCACCCTCTCCCGGTCCACCCCTCAACACATGCACACACAAAAAGTGAGCCAGTGGGAATTTGACTTCAAGATTGAGGACAGAAGCTGGCCCTACGCAAAATGATTCAACAAAACAGATGGTCCTAGAAGTGCAAAGAGCGCTAGATGCTGAGACTACATTATATGGAACCCATTTTTAAGGTGTCTCTTCCTGCATTGCGGTTCTCATTGCTATAATCAAATTTTAGCACAGTTATATTATACACTACAGACTGGCATGAATGGTGCTGTGCAGGAACGGTGTGCAATCACTCCCTTGTCCCTCTTGTGAGTCGAGAGGGAATAATAAAAATCCTGCAAAGACACTGAGTGAAGACATGGCAAGAGGAAACCAGTATCGATTTGTGGTGTTAGAAGAGCATTTCTTGGGAATCCTCAGAAATAACAAGGAAAGTAAATCTATGAAGGACACATATTTCCTGAAATCAAATTAGAATGGGGGCTTGGGAGTTGTCATTTGGTATTATGGAAAGAGAAATTGCTTTGTTAATTGAAACAGCTTAAGTTAATTTATATCAATAAGCATTCTTGCACTCCTAAATAGGTTATACTCCAAAGGTTTGCTTCGTTATTGAATGTTAGAAATCTGGATAATTTTTCTCAAAGAGGGAAAGATATGACAGCTGTATAGGATAGCTAGATGCCCCGAAAGCCTCTTTATCTTATTAATTCTTTTTTCTGTCATCCGCAATGCTTGGGTAATAACTTTCGTGTGGACACAGTCTCCTGCTTTCGTACAAAGCCTATTGACCCAACACAAGATCTCAACACGGTGTTAATTGCAAACCAACTGCTCTTTCAAATTTAAACAATACTTATTGACAGAATAAGAAACTCTTTTAACTCACTTCCATCATGACTTAGGTCTTCACTCTCCCCTCTCCTTTTTTTTACCTCAACTTTGTAGAAAAATATAAAATCATGATGAGTTGGCATTGGTACAATTTTGTACGCTGAGAGTGGCAACTACTGCTGACTCTGGTCTCCTTGACAATTCAAAAGGGCAGGGAGTTAAAGATGTAGCTGATGGGTCAAGCCAGTAACCCTAATGGGGAAAAACCCAAAGGCCACTCCTGGGACTCTCCCTGGGTCACAGTGAAAGGTAGAAATGGGGAAGGCAGAGGGGCAATGTTAGGTTGCAGCCATTGGAAGTTAATAAATGGAAAGGCACTAGAAAAAGCCAATTCCAACCATTCGCTCAGATGCCAGAGAATTATAAAAAACTATTCTTGGCAGCATGACTTGATCTAGTTACCACTTACACAACAGACTTAGCTTTTCTCTTTCAGCAAGAAATATTTATCGGAACACTGTTCTTAATGCTTGCTTTACACTTGCGTAGGTGAAAAATCTTTTCCCAACAATTTTAATTGATTAATCACACTTTTGTTCAACTGTAATTTCCACTTTTTTATTAGAAAACTTATTTTGCTTTTGGTACACCAACCATATATACAGTCATTGACTTTGGCTTGTGCAATTTATTTTCTTCAGAAAATTAATACTATATCTTATCTCTGTGATATTGATTATTTTAAAGTTCACTGAAATTAATGTTTCTAGAAAACCATGCCACACTTATTCCTTTTAAATAGAATCCTATGTTTTATGTGTAACTGTATATGAAATATTGGAAAGATCATCTATCATTACTGACCACCTTGTGAATTCAAATATCCATAAGATAATAGAATAGGAGTCAATCAAGACAAGGTTATTTTATTTAAACAAAATGTTCAGTAATACAAAGAGCACAGTCTTCTGCTTAATCATATTAAGTAGACAAGCATCTGAGTATAATTCTGCATATAGCAATTCTATTAGAATTCACATGTCATATTCACTCAATTAAATTTAAGAAAGTTACCCTAGGTAAATAAAATATGCTTTGACTTAGTACTTTTTTAATGTTTATTTATTTATTTTTGAAAGAGAGAAAGAACACAAGCAGGGGAGGGGCAGAGAGAGAAGGACACACAGAATCTGAAGCAGGCTTAGGTTTTGAGTGAGCTGTCAGTGCAGAGCCCAACACAGGGATCGAATCCAGGAACTGTGAAATCATGACCTGAGCCAAAGTCAGATGCTTAACTGACTGATCCACCCAGGTGGTGCTTGACTTATTACTTTTAAATATTGACATTTTAAAAATGCTTCCTTAGAAAAAGAAACCAATAAAATTAGACAGAATTTTTAAGTCCATTTTTCTCTTTTGTTTTAAATTATTGTGCTGTTTATTTTTCTTTATATATTTTTAATGTTTATTTATTTTTGAAAGACAGAGCATGAGCAGGGGAGGGGCAGAGAGAGAGGAAGACACAGAACCCAAAGCAGGCTCCAGGCTCCAAGTTTCAAGCTGTCAGCAGAGCCCGATGCGGGGCTCAAACTCCGTAATTGTGAGATCATGATTTGAGCTGAAGTCGGGTGCTTAACCAACTGAGCCACCCAGGTGCTCCTATTGTGCTATTTCTATCCAGAAGATGTTGCTACACATAGCAGGTAATTATAAATTTTGAGAATATGCCAACCTTGCTTTTATTTTTCTCTGCGCATGATACGCTTTATAGTTACCTTATGTTCAATTTTCTGAAGGTGTCTTCTTTTCTGTCAACAAACTTAAGTCTTATTATTCTAAGTTCAAAATATCTCTTTGATAATTCTAGGTGTAAAACTCTTTTGTTAGGGAAATGCGTTCCTGTAATATTTGTGTTAAATTGACTGTGTATATGACCTTTTTTATTCCTGAGGCTGAACTGGGTCAATAAATTTTGAATTCTTTGCTGCACAATAAGATCAAGACATAATTCTATAATATATTAATTAAATTAAATTAGAGTACATATAAAATATGGCTCAATAAGAAAGCTTTTCTTTGGATTTAGCATATGTGCCTAATGTGTGTTATTTATGATAGGCTTACATATGCAAATTTTATAATGTTTGTCCCTGATCAAGTTCAATCATAATGAATTTATATTTTCTTCTGTTTTTAGAAAGATTTAAGAACTGATTAGAATTGAAGGGGAAAAAACGATTAGATTTGATCAATCACTGTGCTTTTGAAAACATTTTTTCTCTGATGCTTTAGGATTTTTATCCAAAGTTATTTCCTAACTTTTTCCCTATTGCTGTAAGCCTGATTTTGTTCAGCAATAGAACAGGTTTTTTAAAAATCTCACTGAAGGTAAGATTAGTCTCTGGCATAAAAGTGAATGTATAATAAATTTATAGCCAATGACACAGAAATCCAAGTCTTTCTGGAAACCTCTGGGACAGTTTCCTTTGTTTTTTCTTTAATAAAAAAGATATCTTGATTAGATGCAGCTGTCTTGTTATAATGACGAGAAGGGTAGGAGTGAACATGTTAACCCAGCAATCACCCACCTTGAGACTTCCTTATTAGGAACAATCAACACCCTATGATTTAAGCCGCTGTCACATAAGCCTATGATCAATTATAAAAAGCGACTCTCCTAGACAAATAGATTTATAGATGGAGCTTGATCTCATCTACAAATAGCTGCAGCTTCAACTCTGACAGTTTGTACAATTTAAAAAGAGATCATTAAAAAACAATGGGAGAGAATGAAATAGATGCTTTTCCAAACCAAAGAGAGAGTTCTGTGAAAAATAAATATTCCATGAGGGTGCAATGAATATTAGGTGCCTTCATTATATCTGATTCTCATTCTGTGTTAACCCTAGCCTAGGGCAATTTCATTGGCTGTCCGGTGAGGGTTGGGAAGTCAGTATAATCTGGCTGAAAGAAGTTGGAATGAAAGCCAAGACATCAGAAATATGGTACAGGTTCTAATCTGATTTTTCAGGATTAGTTAATGGCCTTTAAGTAGCATTACAAACACAAGACAGTTATATTAGCCAACACAAAAGATATATTCTGCAAGGGCATTAAAATAAGCTTTATATTCAAATTAGCAATTCTTCGTTCAGATGAATTATAGGTATTAAATCACATATAGTCAGGATCAACACTGAGAAAGCCATTCTTTGCTTTTAAATTGGGGCTACATTAAATTTCAGGCCGCTGGAGTCTGGCAGAGCAGAAACTCATATACAAAGAGCAAAAGCTGAGCAGAAAACCCATATTGCATGAGGACATTCATAGTTAATTGTGTTCAGGCAGCATCTTTGTGTAAACAACAACAGATCAGCAAAGATTCAGAATGTCCTTTGCCCTCCTTGTCGAGATTCGTCAGCCATTTCCTGTGATCAACTGGGTGATCCTAGACCTTGAAGAAAATATCTCTGTCTCTCTTCACCTGTGATACTCATGAACTTTTTTCTTTTAATCCCTTTAATATTTGTAAAGCAATAATTTTGCCTTTCTATCCACTATGCCTGACATGTGTAGTACTTAATTGATGATGGATGCTTAATGAATCTTTCCTCATATATCAACAAGTTCCCAACCTCATTTGAAAAAGACACACATAAAAAAAATGAGATACAATTCTTTAATCTATCAAAATAACATCTTTTTAAAAAGATGTTGCTTGATATTGGAGAGATATAATGAAATTGGCCATTTTTATCCATTGTTGGAAGGGGAATAAATTGGCACAGACATATACTTGTTATACATGTCTTCTCATCTGTAAAGTAAGACAATGAACACTTAATTCACAGATAGGGATTAAGTGAAATAATAAAAAGAAGTATACAGTATGTACATAGTGACAAGTCCTGGTAGCTTACAAAAAAAAAAGGAAAAAAAAGACAAAAATAATTGGATACCTGTTTATATTTCTTATAGATTTAGTGTTGCCTTCTTGACCATAAATTTCATAAGGCTGGATGCCTATTCATTATATTTACTTTTGTAGCCTGTCACAGTATGCAGTGCCTGCCATATTGCCATTCAGTTACTATTTGTTAAATTCAGATCGTTTATTTAGCTCCCTTAGCTACTGAAGAGAAATTTCACATGCAAAAGTGTACTGACTATCAGTGGAGAAATATTACATTTATATTCAGTGAACGATCATGTATATGAAGGAGTGTAATACAGGAGGAAAGCGCAGGCTCTGCTTTTGGGAGATATGCATCCATGCTCCAACTTGCTACCCACCATTGACAAGTTATTCCACCTTCGTGAGCTTCCGTTTACATTGATGTGCCTCTGCAGTGAAAAAGTTCCATCTTGGGGAGTTTCTGTTGTCTACAATGGGAACAGACACATCTAAAGATGTTGTACACTCTACATGGTCACAGATTTATAACTATTTCACCTAAATACAAAATTTCAGATTTCTAGATACCTCTTTAAACATTCTAGACAAGCTCCTTACCCAGGCTCAACAATGGTAAGATTCTAAGATTCCTGTCACTTACATTGTGCCCTTTTCAATCTATCATACTCTTCATGAGATTCTTTTTCCCTTTTGTGATTATAGGTGCCCAGACATTCCATGTTGCCTTTTTTCACAGGAACACTATAGTTTATGCCAGGGACTGAGGAGGAAGAACAGAAGAGGAAGAGCCGGCGAGACAGATGAATGTGTCTGGTGGAGGCTTTGGTTGACACTAGGATGGTTGGAGGGCTCCCTCTTCTCATTATAGCAAGCAGTCAGGTACCGTCTGTTTCATCTGTGTCCAATCTGTCAGGGAAACAAGTGTTTGTTCTTAGGAAAGTCTTTGTGTCGTTGTGTTTGTGGTTTCAAAATAAAATTCGAAAGAAATAGAGAGGAAGCAATACAGGGGAAAATTTCTGGGAATAATCTGCCCACAAACTTCCTATGTATCAGAATATACATGAATAAGTTTAATTTCTAGGATTATGCGTTACTTAACGTTATTAAATGTTATTTATTATTATTATTAAATGTTATCATAAATATCATCTATAGTCTGTGTATACGAGTGTTTATAAATGTAGCAAAGTGTGATCCAGGCTTTCATGGATTCTGGTGTTTACATAACACCTTTTACCTAATGTTCAAATGTGTTACCTGCTTAATCCTCATATAATTTCACTGGGGAGTCAAGATGTAGAGATGGAAAATTTCAGCAAATAATAATATCAAATCATTACTGAGCACTTCCTACATGTCAGACACTATATTATGTGATTTGCATTTACTAATCTATTGAGTTGTCATAGCAACCTTGTGAAGCAGAACTATTATCCCATTTTATAGCTAAGAAACCAGAGGCTGAGAGAATTTGAGTTATTTCTTCCAACCTTACACAAACATCATGTTGTGAACTCAACAGCTTGGCTCAGGAAGATAAAATTATTTACTAAATGTAAGTTAATGATCATGTTTAATCTAGAAATAAATGTTAGTTTTTATTCAGTAGATCTCTTTATCCACATTGCAGGTAGATGTGATGTGATTTTTCAAAGTTACTTTTTCTAAGCAGGAGACCAAAATCCAAAATGAGGAGCGTGCAGTGTAATAATACTTTCATTCTATAGAAGAAAGAACAGAAGCCAGAATTGTCAATCTCTCTTGTATTTATTCCAACAGCTTTTGTGGTTTCCTGTGGCACTTCTGTGGGCTGCATTATTAAGTATGAGTTGCCTCTTCTGATTTTATGTCTCTGTGGAGTTTTTAATGTTCCTTATTTTCTGAAAATTTTTTTATAAATAGGGTACTTTGAATTCCGTATTGTGGTGATTGTTTATAGAATTTTGTTTAGCTGTAGATAATGGAAATGTCTTTCATAAAAAGTATCATTTTATTAAGCTGAAGGTGGGCTTTGTTCCCTTGATAACTTTTTGACATTGAGACTGCCAAAAGAAGATGGATTTGTATTTTAAATGCTTTGAAGTTGGGACAATTTAAATGAGGGAAATTTCAAATGTCGCACTGAGACACCGCAAATTCTTTCATTGCCTGAAGCAGATAAAGAAAAAAAAGTCTGACTCATTTGTGTTCTTCTTTTAAAACTGTTTTAAAATTGTAATGATGAGGTGTTTATACGTGTCAGAAGCTTCAAGGCTTAGTGGCCTGATTAATGGAAAACCAAAAACATTGATGCCGGTTGGTAATACCAACATTTTCACTGGGTTTTAACTTTTCGAATGATGCTAAAAGTTGGATTTTTAGAAGGTGTCCTTGGAAGGATATTTTATTTGGCAGAATCATCCCTAGGGAGGTGCACATATTAAAAAAAATTCTTGTTTCTCATATTTCTCTCCCAACATTTTATGCAGATAAAATCAGATAAAAAGCAACATTCATAAAACACTTGAATAAAGAAAAATATCATAAGATATAGCCTGAAGGAGGATATAAAGAAACGGATAGGGTCATTTCTTCCCTATTTCCATTTCTAGACCAGGTAATATCCAACTTTTTTTTTGACTCCAACCCACAAAAGGAAATACATATCACATCGTGATTTGGCTCACATGCCCAAACACACTACTGATGTAAAAGTTCCGTGATGTATTACATGTGATGTACACTTTTGCTATTCTTTTTCTGCTATTTTACCACATTTCATTTTATTTGAAACAAAATACTGGCCATTACCATTGATTGAACCTCAGAAGCCACTACTGAAATTTTCATTTCAAGAGTTTTGAAGAGAAAGTGCACCTCCTGTTGCTCTCAATGCCCAGGCTCCGTCATTGCGAACCACCTTCCTGGCTGTGAGAAAGCCAGAACTCCAATCCTAGATCATTCGACAATCATATTCTCAGATGATCTATTTTATAAAACACTTCACACTTCTATGCAGTTAAAAGTATAAATTGTGCCATGACCTGATTTTAACGGAAACAAGTTTACTATGCCTTTTCATGTGCATTTAAATTGAGTACATTTTAAACATTTAAAACAAGGAACTGATTCAGGTATTCTTTGCTGAGAAACACGACTGTTTCTAGGCAGTTATACAGCGTGTCAAGCTCTGTTTGTTGAGGGCGCAAATTATTTTTAAAGAGGGAGGCAATTTTATTTTATTTTTTTGAAAATAGACATGCTACAGATTTGCCTATGAATGCACCACTTGTTACATTTATTAAGGAATAGAATGGAAGTGTTATCCCTCACTACTGCCTTCTCATTTCTTAAGAAATCACTTCTCTCTTAAAGATCAGCTACAACGTTCAGAGCAGATTGTTACCTGAAACTAAATGCGGCCTGATGCCGATCGGTCCTCTGCCTGAATTCTCAAATGTCTTAGTCCTGCCTTGGACCCTTTCCCACGACACACATACCCACACACAGCACGCACTTACCCACTCACTCACTTGTTCACTCACTTCCCTTGCCAGATGCTACTATGATCTGTGGTCAGCCTGGTTCGACCATTCTTTATCTCTCTCCTCTCCTCTCCTCTCCTCTC
>NC_043703.1:38646837-38648036 GCF_006229205.1 Suricata suricatta
CCGATCGGTCCTCTGCCTGAATTCTCAAATGTCTTAGTCCTGCCTTGGACCCTTTCCCACGACACACATACCCACACACAGCACGCACTTACCCACTCACTCACTTGTTCACTCACTTCCCTTGCCAGATGCTACTATGATCTGTGGTCAGCCTGGTTCGACCATTCTTTATCTCTCTCCTCTCCTCTCCTCTCCTCTCTCTCTCTTTCTCTTTTCTCTTTCTTTCTCTCTCTCTCTCTCTCATTTTGGTCTCTATCCTCTACATCTATCTCTAACCCATGGAACTGCCTTTTATTCTTAGGATCCACCATTTGCATCTGGCTCTGTCCTTCCCATTATATTTTCATGATATTTCACAGAGGGCTCTAGGTCTCAGCTTCTGTCTCTTGACCTCTGCCACTGGACAGAGCCCGGCTGAGTTACGAGGTTTGCAGCTTGCTGCAGCCATTTCCCTCCTTACTCACCTTGTATATTTCCCTCTATTTTAAAAACGTACCCGGATGAGTTTTGACCTGGCTTAGGCGCTGTCTCACTTTCTCTCTCATGTCTTCTCCCATTTGCAGTTCCTCCTTATGAACCGTCCACTATCCATCTTACTCTTTGGCAACTGGCCTAAAGTAAGTTTCCAGAAAAATGAGTCACATTTTTCCTTTGAGTTATATTTCGAATAAACAGACATATTCCTCTGGAGAAACTCTAAACTGAAGAACTTGTTTCATCATCTTCTCCGTTATAACTGGGAAATAATTGTTCTCGTCAAAGAGATTTTTTCTTTTAAAAGTTTTTTTTAAGTTTATTTATTTATTTGGAGAGACAGAGTGTGCAGGCAGGGTAGGGGCAGAGAGAGAGGGAGAGAATTCCAAGCAGGCTCTGCTCTGTCAGTGCAGAGCCTGATCTGGGGCTCAAACGCAAGAACCATGAGATCATGATATGATCCAAAATCAGGAGCGGGATGCTTGGGGCACCTGGGTGAGAGAGAGAGAGAAAAGAGAAAGAGAGAGAGAGGAGAGGAGAGGAGAGGAGAGAGATAAAGAATGGTCGAACCAGGCTGACCACAGATCATAGTAGCATCTGGCAAGGGAAGTGAGTGAACAAGTGAGTGAGTGGGTAAGTGCGTGCTGTGTGTGGGTATGTGTGTCGTGGGAAAGGGTCCAAGGCAGGACTAAGACATTTGAGAATTCAGGCAGAGGACCGATCGG
>NC_043703.1:38648136-38684144 GCF_006229205.1 Suricata suricatta
GAGAGGAGAGGAGAGGAGAGGAGAGAGATAAAGAATGGTCGAACCAGGCTGACCACAGATCATAGTAGCATCTGGCAAGGGAAGTGAGTGAACAAGTGAGTGAGTGGGTAAGTGCGTGCTGTGTGTGGGTATGTGTGTCGTGGGAAAGGGTCCAAGGCAGGACTAAGACATTTGAGAATTCAGGCAGAGGACCGATCGGTGGTCTGACTTCAGCTCAGATTATGATCTCATGGCTCATGAGTTGGGCTCTGTGTCAACAGCTCAGAGCCTGAAGACTCCTTCAGATTCTGTGTCCCCCTCTGTCTCTGCCCCTTGTTTGCACTCTCTCTCTCTCTCAAATAAATAAACATAAAAAATAAAATAAAAATAAAGAGTGGGATGCTTAGCCAACTGAGCCACCCAGACATCTCAAAGAGATATTTTTCTAAATCTATACTCTGATCTCTCAGACATGTCAACTCCACCCTTTTGGTTGATGTTTCCAGTGTTTTAGGTGATAATAGCAAATCTTGCCCTGAGGTGATGCCTTTTTTTTAATGTTTATTTTTGAGAGAGAGGAAGAACAGTAGTGGAGGAGGGGCAGAGAGAGAGGGAGATGCAGAGTCTGAAGCAGGCTCCAGGCTGAGCTGTCAGCACGAGCCCCAACATGGGGCTCGAACTCATGAACCACAAGATCATGACCTGTGCCGAAGTCAAACGTTTAACTGACTGAGCCACCAAGATGCACCGAGGTGATGCCATCTAACACAGATTTTTATTGATACTGGACAGGTCTTTTAATCTTAAATATTTGATTAATAATACAAAAAAAAAGTAATACAAATTGACCAATTCTACAGTTCTATCAGTACATGGATTTTACTTAAAATAAGTAGTATGCATGCTGGGAACATCCAATGTATGTCAGTCTTGTTCACTACTTGCTTTCTAGTACCCAGGAAAAAGCTTGCCCTTAGAAGTTTAATATATTTGTAAATTTTTAAAAGGAATAAATCATCATGTCCTTGATTCAAATGCTAAAAGTAAAACAGACTTAAAGAGAATTTTGTCAGTGTAGGTAGGGGAATTCATAATAGTCTTTTCTACATTAAACTATCAGTTTCTCAAGAAAAAAAGGAAGAAAGTAATTCAGCACAATAATGTAATATGTGCTAAGTAATGCTAAAGCTTCCCTTGTTTCAGTTTATTTTTCCTTAGAGTTTCTAAGTGTTACAAAAGATACTGATATTAATTGTTCTAAAGCGAAGCTTCATTTTTCTTCCAGATATGCAGGATGCTTCCATGAAGGCAAATTGGTACACTTGAAAAATATTATGTTCATCAGTAACTGCGTTAGTGCACATTCGGCCCCGTTAGCCTTTCTGATGTAGGCGTCTGCTGGGAAATGGGAAATGAGCCTGCGTGTTCTACCTCAACCCTTCCTCTCTACTACTGTGAAATACTGTGCGTACCAGATTGTAACTATATCCCTGGGCTACCTGACAGACACTCTTTCCCACCTTAGAGGAAGAGGGCCAACCATTCCTTCTTCTGTCTGCCTTCTTCCATCAGGGGTCACTCTGGTAGAGTAACAATCACGGTGTGAGAATTAACACAGGGAGAACAGTTTGTAAGAGTGTGAAGCTATGAGCTCATGGCTCCAAGGACAGGCTAGATCCTTCCAGTTGAGTACCCTGCCGGCCCCCCTGAGAATCTTCTATCAGTCTCTCCTTCATCCTTGGTGCCATTCCGCCAGACGCTGGGCCAGATAGCATCTCTGCAGGTTAAAGAAGCCACATTCTTTGGAAACAGCACTCCGGTTGAAAGTGTTTTCTTCAGTGTTGGCCTGCAAGTGGCCTGAGCATGCCTTCATGACAGAGAATCTCATGGAAACGCTTGGGAGGAAAGGAAATTGTAAGGCTGTTTCCACTGAGGCACTCTGCGGGCAAACTTCTGGACGAACTCCAGTCATTACACATTTGGAAAGGGTTTCACACAAAGGTATTTTGTGCATGAATGGTCTAGAGGAATAGGTTTCTGGACCAACTGGTGTGTAGCTAATTTTAAAAAGTCAGTTTACCATAACAATTATTTTATGGGCTGCAGAGCAGATCTCATTAAAGAAGGAAGGGTATCATAAATTAGAGGAGAAGCAAACACATTAATATGCCTAATGCTGCCTCTCTTAACACGAACATTACAAATAGGATTAAGAATACAACTTTATTTTCTTCTTCTTTTCTCTTCAAAAAATGAAAAAGACTGTTCAGTGAAGATTTTCAAATACGGTGTCTCTGAATTTCTTTGGTTTCTCAAAACATTTAAAGAATACCTATTAGTTTGTCCAAAAACTTCTTCAAAGGTATCCTAATTATTTTATCAGTTTACTCAATTTATCGGAGCCTCTTTTGTCTTATAGAAATATTTTGAAAATCCTTAAATTAGTATTTTATTTCTCCAGTGGCCACCTACTTTCTTCTGTAATCTGTTTTGGAATTAAAACGAGTTGCTTAAGGCTGTTCTTGATAGCTATTAGAGAAAATAAAATATGTATGCCCCATTATGTCTTTTGCTGAAAAAAGCTCAATATTTTCATTTTCATTTATTTGATTTATTTAAATATACAGACTTTTGTGCACACTTTTGGGGGGGTGAGGTGTTTAAAACACCCATTTTTGTTTTTTGTTTGTTCATTCTTCCTCTCACAAACTTTTCTCAAACATTAGTATACATATTTTACATTAAAAATTAATATGTAGGAAAAGATTGTAACAATTTTTGCAATACATGCAAGGTGCTGATCACTTTTGAGTTACCTTCCCCAAGTTCTATAGGTAGTTCTAAGGTCCCTTCATACAAATCTTATCATTAAATCTCTTTTATGCATTCACTAATTCCGTAAATATTAATTGAATATTTACCATACTAGATGCAGTGATGGGTTCAGATTTGGTGGAGCCTAAGCGTATATAATTTTGGAGTCTGTCTTTAATAAAGGCTACAGAATGAACTGTTCACAAAATGGCAAATGTTTAATGGAAACATACGAACTTGCGAACGCATTGCTTGAGGCCCTCCCAGAACGGTGGAAGGTACCTAAGGAAGAAATGGAACCCTACGCCTAAGGGCTTTGTTATCTTCACAGGAAACATGGCTCTAGTTTTAAACACAGTAACTTGTGCTGGCAATAAAGAAATGAAGAAGATATTTAGGACCACATTCATGAAATTCAGAGGCTAGAGGGAAAGAGTGACTTTAAACAAACCTCTTATCCAATCAGCATTTCTGTTCCTAATCTGCTGGGGGGATCTGGCTACTTCAACCTCTCCCACCTACCTGATCTCCTCTCTGGTTCTGTGCACCAAGGCTTCCGATACCCAGCTCAATGCACGTAAAGTTTCCTACTTTTCTCATCACATGACATTCTCTTCCCTCCAACTTTAGCCTCAGTTAAAACCTAGCTTCATCCAGTATCATCTCTTTGCTTGTGGGTAACTCATTATTCTACTGCCTGTTGTAAACTCTCGAGGAACAGAGCTGTGAGAATTCTTCCAACTCCATGTCTATTTGAATAATTATTTATAAGTAGTGATTACCAAATCACACCAAGTAAGGAGACATAGTTTTATAATCATAAATCAGTATTTTCACGACTCTTTCCTCAACTCTTCTGGAATTCTTGACATTGGCAAATTCTTCTGAAGAGGTCTGAGCATCTTCCAGGGTGTGTACAGAAGTGCTTTCCAGCCTAACCTCTTGGCTCCTGTGATAGTTTCACACAGACCCTGATTGGCTGTGATTATATCTACAGTCATTGATATTGTCAGAGGCCACAGCTTCTCCCTACGGTGCCCTCATAATTGTGATACCTGATAAAATCTACCCTAAGGCTATAATGCTCATGTTCAAAGGGACTAAGTTCTGAACCCAGGAAAGTGTCCAGAGTTTGGACAAAACAACTGGAACTCCTTCCAGTACTGGAGGCTTAGAACCTCATGTCCTCATGTCATGGATAGGCAATGTCCCAGGTCTGCAGTGGAGCAAACAAGATACAAATATCTCCACCACCACTACATCTGTGTATGCCCAACATTTTTTTTTAAATTTAAAGTTTATTTATTTTGAGAGAGAGCACGAGAGGGGAGGGGCAGAGAAAGAGGGAGAGAGAATCCCAAGCAGGCTCTGTGATATCAATGCAGAGCCTAGTACGGGGCTTGATCTATGAACTGAGCCTAAATCAAAAGTTGGACACTTAACTGTCCCCCAGGTGCCCCTTTTCCCAACATTTTTATAGAAAGTTTTTAAGGATACAGAAAAGGTGAAATAATTTTTAGTGAACACCTATGTAACGTCTACCTTGACGCTACTATTTTAGTATATTTGCTTAACCCCATCTCTATCCATCCATCCACCAGGATGCTGTTCCTTGATCCAGTCCAAAAGGTACTTTCCTCTAAATATTTCAGTATATGTATCACTAAAAGTAAAGTTAATGTGAGTGCTTTTGGAGGTGACAAGTGCTAAAATGACAATTCTTCTCTTTTACTTCTTATGCAATAAAATCTTGTATGGTTATCACTTTCTCTGCACCCTTCCTGGGAAAATTTTGCTGTTACTTTTTGTTTTAGGCTTTCATCATTATTTTCTAATTTAGATTGCTCTCTGCAATTTGTTAAAGGGTTTGATAAACACATGCGTTGTCTAATTCCTTTTTTTTAATGTTTATTTTTTGAGATAGAGACAGAGTGTGAGCAGGGGAGGGGTAGAGAGAGGGAAACACAGAATCCAAAGCAGGCTCCAGGCTCTGAGCTGTCAGCACAGAGCCTGATGTGGGGCTCGAACCCATGAACCATGAGATCATGACCTGCGACAAAGCCAGATGCTTAATCAGCTGAGCCACTCAGGTGCCCCCATTATCTAATTCTTTATGTAAACTTTTTCTGTTATTATGAGTAACTCATATCAATTAGCAACTCATTTTCCTGGCTGCAACTCAGAACTTGTTATCACCTGGAAACAATCAACTTGTGAGATTATTGGTAGGCAATACTCCATGGCATTTCTACACACCATCTTGGCTTATGTTGCCAAACATTTTTGAATAGCAAATAGACTTGGCAGCCAGAGACAGCCAATCTCTCTGAATTTGTTTCCTAACTAATATGCCTCCCCCCAAATTCCACTGTAGTAAATTCCTTTTCCTCTACCCAGAGACGATTTGCTTACACTGTAGGGTAATAAGACAATAATTTACCTGGAGCAAAGGTTGGGGAGTGTTGCTAGAAGCTCCCATTTAGCTTTGGTGTTTCCCAAGCTGGGTGTTTCTCGGGTCACTCCCAGCAGTTCTTTTAACCTCTGCCTGACCTACCATCCTATGAAATTACCTTTCAGTGTGTCATCCACCCCTGCCTCCTCTTTCCTTCTTTTCATACACTTGACTCACATCTCTACAGATTCTATAGCTATTATCTAAAATTCTTTGAATACTTGTTCAACCCTATGAGATCCTATCCAATTCCACAAGCAAATGTCTCTACTCTTGCACTTGAACTTTTGAACTCTGCTAGTAAGGAGAGGGAAGACTGTAGTGACATCTTAAATATTTCAGGAATATGATGACTTTAGCTAGTTCACTAATCCCAACAGCAATTTTACCGTTAGCTTTCATTTCTATTATTTGCCACTCCCCACACACGGTACAGAATCCATCGTGTTTTCAAAATGAAATCCAGACTTCTGAGAAAGGCTAACTTTCTGCATGAGCTTGTTTCAAAATGCAAATCTAGTCATATTTCACCCATACCAACAACTTGCAGGTCCTTGAGTAGCCTCTCCTGTCCCTAGGTTTGTAAATGCTGTTCTCTCTCTGGATTGCACCTTTTGCCTCTTTCGACCTAGTGGAGTTTTACTAATGCTTGTAATTGCGGTTCAGCTATCACTGACTCTTTAGAAGGAAGAAAAATTTGTTAGAAAAAACATGGCTCTGTAGATAGACTTGCCCAGATACAGTTCTTTAGTGAGCTTGGACCTGCTACTTAACATCGTAAATCTTATTTTCCTGGAAAATGAACATAGTTAGGCTTTTTAAGTTTGTTGCGTTAGAGAAGTAAGAGTTAAGTTATATTATACAGCTAAAGGATGTGTTATTTACAGCGCCACTACATAATTTAACTTTGACCTTTTGACATCAGATCACAAGAAACTTTGCTTTTGCCCTTGAGCTGAGTATATTCCTCACAATAGACCACACAGTTAACAGCTGGGTGATGAATGCTAACTCTATATATGCAATAGAGTTTAAAGTGAAAATGAAAGATATTTATTTTGAAATGCTGGGGCACCTGGGTGGGTGGCTCAGTCAGCTGAGTGTCTGACTTCAGCTCAGGTCATGATCTCACGGTTCATGAGTTCGAGCCCCGCATCAGGCTCGCTGCTGTCAGCACGGAGCGAGCCTCAGATCCTCTGCTCACGTCCTCTCTCTCTCAAAATTAAACCTTAAAAAAAAAAGACATGTGATATTCATGAAATAGGTGTCATTTGACAAATTTATTTTGGAATTTAGTGCCTGTAACTGTTTTTATCTCTTTAAAAATTGACATATTCTTCTCCATTATATAAAATAAGTTAGGTTATTTTGGAGTGTTAAAAAACTCAAAA
Source organism: Suricata suricatta (assembly GCF_006229205.1). Classification (NCBI taxonomy): domain Eukaryota; kingdom Metazoa; phylum Chordata; class Mammalia; order Carnivora; family Herpestidae; genus Suricata; species Suricata suricatta. Next base: position 38,654,773 of record NC_043703.1, read on the forward strand.
TTTAGAACCCAAGTTACTGTATAATAATGGTGACTATATTCATTTTACAGACACCTTTTTAATTTTTTCTTTTCATTTCTTTGATTTTTCTATTTTAATAACCTTTTATTTTGATCCACAGCATTTTTAAAAATAGATATTCACAGGGAAATAAAAAGGAAATAGCTAATTCTATTTTGAAAGCACAGTACATACCTTCAAGCAATTTGTTATTCAAAATGTTCAAAATCAGCTTGCATTAAAAAGGAGTAGAACAAAAACACAGAACTTGAAAATAAAATTTTATAAAATAAAGGGTGACTTTTATGAAAGGACCTATTATTTAAAATTCTACTAATTAAAATAAAATGTGTGCTGTGTTATTTAAAATATGCTTTAAAATAAATTATTTTATTTGAGCTTCAAATTACCTTCCTTAGTCTGTTTGGCCTGCTATAACCAAAAAACCATAGATTGGGTGGCTTAAACAACTAACATTTATTTATCACAGTTCTGGAGGCAGGGAAATTCAAGATTCAGCTACCAGCTGATTCGTGATCTAGTGGGAACCTGCTTCTTTGCCCGTTAACAACTGTTCTCACTGTGTTCTCATTGGTAGAAAAAGTGATCTTCTTCTGGGATATAAGGACACTTAAAAGGATCTGGGATCTTATAAGGAGACTATTTACCTCTCAAAGCCTCCATCCCAAATACCATCACACTGGGGATTAGATTTCAACATGTGAATTTTGGGAGGGACAGAAACATTCAGTCTAGAGCAACACTCCTGTGAAATAAGTAAGAACAGAACCCCACCTGTGGTCCCTAATAGATTTCACCAGAAACTTCAAAGTCCTAAGCCTCCTCATGATATGACCACTGCACATTTGAGTAAACATCAAGTAATAGTGAATTACTTGGCCACTGAAATGGCTTGAAATTTTTATTTAGCAACTTATTACCTACTTAGGGAGTTTGGGGAAGTTGCTTAGCTCCAGGTACCTTTGTTTCTCCACTGGTATTGAGGATAATATAATAGCACTGCAATAATAATTAAATAAGATGCCGGTTAGGGAAAAAAAACTTAGAAGGGAGCTTAGAATGTAATAACCATTCAATAATATTCTCTTTACTATACATTATGAAATAAAATTTACCCTCAATTGCCTATGTCAACCAATGGCATGAAAAGGGAAAATGTATTTATTGTACCTACTCTAGAATATTGCTGGAAGCAGAGAGGCTGAGAGGGAGGATGCCACTCGAAGAAAGTGTAGATTATTACAAAACATTTGCTTTGAGGAGGATAAGTAAGTGATAAATATATGTGATTTTTATGAAGTAGTAAAGTAATAGCAACTTTCTGGGCCTTTTATGAAAATCTATATAGGTTTGCTTTCAAAGACTCTATAAGAGGGGCACCTGGGTGGCTCAGTTGGTTAAGTGTCTGACTTGGGCTCAGGTCATGATCTCATAGTTCATGAGTTCAAGCCCCATGTTGGGCTCTGTGCTGACAACTCAGAACCTGAAAACTGCTTTGTATTCTGTGTGTGTGTGTGTCTCTCTCTGCTCCTCCCATGCTCATGTTCTGTCTCTCTCTCTCTCAAAAATAAATAAACTTAAAAAAAGACTAAGAAATGCCATGAATATCACACAATGCAATATATCAACACATGTGAGTATCATGTGAATATCAAATATCAACAATCCAATTATTGTTATTTTGAAATATTTTATCTTAAGGTATCTTAAATGTGGAATACAATCTGCTTCTGGATTATAAGAGTGAGAAGGTAATGTTATGCCCAGATTTTAATATTGCCCCCAAAAACCAGAGACTGCCAGGGAGGCCGAATCACGCATGCAAAAGCAAAGGGCTTTATTACAGGCTTATATAAGCACAGGCTCACAGACTCCACCCACGTACTGGATCCACGTGGAGTGAGCCCCGAACATGGCAGGGCAGGGCCTTTTATGAGTTTGGGAAGGGGGAGTTACAGGAAATTGTGACACAGGTACAGGGGTCCAATCATTATAGCATCACATCACTGACAGTAACTTTAACCAATTACAGAGTGGACCCAGGACCCTCACGTAGGGCGTGACTAGTCTTAACCTCCATCTTTAGGCCTGCCCCCAGAAATGTTAATGGTGTTAGCTGGCCTTCAAGGTCAGAGGAGAAACTTGAATCAGAATGAATGAATATGAATGAATATGATAAGGAAAATGAATCAGAATGAATGATAAGAATGAATATGATAAGGAAAATGAAAACCTAGATGTGATTTAGTGAAAACTCTATCATAATAGAAATTAGTACAGGGACAAAATGACCCCTGAAAATTTATATTGATTCAAAAATGTTTTTCATTGAAATAAACCTCTGGAGTGTTCCTTGACATCTCAACTATAAGATACTATAAGGTATGATCTGTGCAGTACAGAAGTCAAGGGAAAAGAGAATTTAACATTGATTAGTTATTTTTCCCAAGACATTGGGACCCATGGATTACATTTTAAAAAGAAGTCAAATAGAAAATATGTGGATTGGAAGTTAGGCTTTTATGAACTAGCTTTGTATATAATTAGCCCCCCAAATTGAGGTTTGCCGTGTAAATTTTATTCTTTGCAATTTGGTGGTTGTAATTTATGATTTTACATAATTGTAATTATACTGAGGTTAAAAGCCACCACTTATCCTGGAACCTCTCTTCAGCAGTCCACACCCAGCGTATTACTACAGCCAATCCCTCTACTGGAAGTCTTGCTGTAAAGCAAGAAGACCATCTTGCAACCAGAAAACCCGAGGTCAAACCCTATGTCAATTTCTTTTTAACTTTTTAATGTTTATTTAGTTTTGAGAGTGAGAGAGAGAACGAACGGGAGAGGAGAAGAGAGAAAGGGGGACTGAGGATCTGAAGCGGGATCCGTACTGAGGGCAGCTGGATGGATCTGGGGCTTGAACCCACACACCTGTGAGATGGAGACCTGAGCAGAAGTCAGAGGCCCAACTGACCGAGCCACCCAGATTCTCCCCTATGTCAAAACGTTTTAAATAATGTAGCCTTGGACAAACCACTGTGATCTCTCAGAGTCTCTGTGTGTCCTTATTTGTGTAACGGAAATGATGATTCCTCTCCCACAGGCCTGCTGTAATTGAAGCTCCTTGTACAGAATAGAGTTCAATAGATGTTTACAGATATGTATTACACAGTTGAGCCATTTCTGTACAGTGGAAATAAGAGGAATTTAAATCCATTAAACCTGTGGTCTCAGGAAAATTAATAAACTCCTCTAAACTTCAGGTCCCTCACCTATAAAAGCAGAGATATTCATACTTACGTAGAAAAAGTAATGGCAGAACAAAGGATGATGTGTGCCAACTGGCTAACCTAGCTGTCAGCACAGGGTGGGCTCTCCAGAGAAGCAGCGATACTTCTCATTAAATTACCTGATAGAGACTCTTCTAAGACCTGCTCATGCTTGGTTTTAAAAGTGAATTTAAATAAACAGTGAAGCATTTAGTTTCAGTTTTAAAAACTCATAGGTATGTATGAAATTTTATATACCAGAGTATAAACATTCCAGTTGTGGTAGGTGGAGTTTGTTTTTCTTGTTTCAGAAGAGCAGTTCCCCCCTCTTTAAGCCAGGGGGATGGGGAAATTTGTCATTGTGTTCCTGGGAGGGGACTTCCTGGAGATGGTATATACAGTGTTATGATACCCTAGTAATAACGACAATAGTAATGATAATCATAAAATAAATAAAAACTAACAACCTATAGGCACTGTCCTAAGCATTTTGCAGGAATTGTCTACTTTAATCTTCTCAACAACCTTGTATTAGCACCATTTATTGTCTGCATTTTATTTTTTTACCGGTTTGCTTATTTATTTTTGAAAGAGAGAGTATATGTGTGCATAAAGGAGGGAGGGACAGAGAGGGAGAATCATGAGAAGGCTGCACACTGTAACTGCAGAGCCTGACACGGGGCTCGATCCCACAAACCACGAGATCATGATCTAAGCTCAAATCAAGAGCCAGTAGCTTAACTGACTGAGCCACCCAGTCAGTTGTCCTCATTTTAATGATGAGGATTTTTAAGAACAGAGAGGTGAAGTAACTTGTTAGAGATCACACAGTAAGGCAGTTACCTGATCCTAGTGTGAAAGGTGAGAGTTAGAAGGAGAGGGTAATAGAATTATAAGGAAGGGACTGAGAAAGAGGAGAACTGGGGTCTGATAGATACTATTTTTCTGCCCTATTTCAAAAGAAAACTCAGTGTTTCAATTTGTTTTTGTACTAACTGTCATCACAATCACCACTTAATCATCTTCAATACTCTTTTCTTCAGGCTCCAACTGGGATTTGGACCTCATGATTTTTGCCTCTCTTTGACATCATGTTCAAGCAAGGTCATTCAACCAGAAGACATCACATATTTCCTCTATAAAAATAATTCTAAAATATATCTCTTCATCATAGTGTTCTTACTTGCCCTGAAGCCCACCACACTTTTGTCCCTAGTCATCTATATTTCAGATCATGAGGGCACTGCTGTCTCCCCACCTGTTGAGAGAAAAATCCTGAGTCTTGCTTAATTTTGATCTTTTCTTCACACCCACTCCCAAAGCCGGTCACCACCATCTGCACATTATAATTTACATCTAACCATTTTTAGCATCGTCACTGCTATACAAATAATGTTGTAATGCTGGCTGCAGTGGTCTCCCCACCGAGTCCCTGTACTGTCTCCTGGCTATTCGGAATCGATTCTCAACATTACAGCCAGACCGTCTTTGTAGGGCAGCTATCAGACTGTATTGCATTGGAACAAAATTAAAACTCATTAGTTGGTCTATAAGCGAGGAAACTATGGGTCTCAGGTTCCCCGGGAGAGTCCTTGTTTATATGGGTTGTCCTAAATTGCTCTGGCCTTCTATTCCCAACGCTGTCTTTCTTTCTTTTCTTTCTCTCTTTCTCTTTCTTTCCTCCCTCCCTCCCTTCCTTCCTGCCTTCCTTCCTCCCTTCTTTCTTTTTTTGTCTCATTGATAGTGTCCTTTCCACTCCAAAAATTGACACAGTTAAAGCAATAAATTATGTAGGCTCTCCAAGTATAAAGCTCTAAATGCCTTGGACCTTGCTTATCTTTCTGTCCTTATCTCTTGTACACCAGGCCTCCTGCTCCCAGCCTTGGCTCACTCTTCTCCAGCTGTACATACTGTCCTCATGCCTCCAAGGTAGCTCCTGTCTCAAGATCTCTTCATTGCTGTTTCCTCTGTATACAGTCCTGTACCAGCTACTTACGGTGTCCGGTTCTTTTCTCCCCCTTCAGGCCGGAAATCAAATAATACCTACAGAAAGGCTACTCTTCACACTAGAGCTAAATTGTGCCTTCCTTTTGTTTATTTTTTTAAAATAACACTTGGCCACAATCATATTACATATATATTTGATTATCCATTTACTTATGCACTTTTTCTTAAAAATTTTTTCTTGATCTTTATTTTTGACAAAGAGAGAGAGAGAGAGAAACAGAGAGACAGGAGACCAGGGGAGGAACAGAGAGAGAGGGAGACACAGAATCCAGAGCAAGCTCCAGGCTCTGAGCTGTCAGCACAGAGCCTGACAAGGGGCTTGAACTCATGAACTACGAGTTCATGACCTGAGTTGAAGTTAGATGCTTAAATGACTGAGTACCCCCTACCCTCAAAATGTCACATACTTACATTTTTTTTTTTTTTACTGTCTATACCATGGTTTGTTTGGGTTTTTTTTTTTTTTTCCCAATAAATGCAACTGGCTTGGGCTTTCTGGGGCTTTGGCTCCATTTCTACCGTCCCTCATAAACATCTTAGTCACCTCCCAGTGAACGAGCTCTTTATTCTTGACATGCAAGAAAATGATGGGCTGCCTGGGTGGCTCAGTCAGTTAAGCGTCCAACTTCTGCTCAGGTCATGATCTCATGGTTTGTGGGTTTGAGCCTTGTGTCAGGCTCTGTGCTGACAGCTAGCTCAGAGCCTGGAGCCAGTCTTCAGATTTTGTGTTTCCTTCTTTCTCCGACCCTCCCCTGCTCATGTTGTCTCTCTCTGTCCCTCTCTCTCAAAAATAAATAAACATTAAAAAAAAGAATCAAGAAAGGGAATCTACAGTGATGGAATATTAACTTTGTAACCACAGGCTCTAACCACAGGCTCTCCTTTAGATGTGGGCAAATTATTTTCTTGTTCTTTTTCAGTCTTATATGGGGGATGGACATCCAAAGAATGTTTGAGACAATTTGTTAGGGGTCTAGTAAAACAAAGATGCACGCTAAAGAGAAATGATACAATCAGCCTGCTACTTAATACTGGCTTTTATAGATGGATAGATAAATAGTGGCTGAGATGTTTGTAACATGGCTGTAATGAAGTTCGGCCGTAATAATTGAACTGGCAGGTTAGCTGAGGCTTACATCTATTCATTAGAGATGAGGGACTGAGAGTTGATTAAGAGGAGATTTCAAGAAAATCTCTGAGTGATTCTTATCAAGGTTTAAAAAGGAGATGAAAAGCATAAAATGGGTACAATAGGCAGAGTAATGGCCCCACAAAGATGTCCATATCCTAATCTCTAAACCTGTGACTAGTTTGTAGATGTGATTAAGCTAAAGACCTTGAGAAGAGAAGATTAGCCAGAATGTTCCATGTGGGCCCAGTCTAATTACAGGAGCCCTTTAAAGTGGCGAAAGTTTCCCATCTGCAGTCAGTCAGAGATGTGACTAGGGAGGAATATTCAGAAAGAAGCAACATCCTTGGCTTTGAAGAAGCAGGAAGGAACCCACAAGCCAAGAAAAATGCATGTCCTCTAGAAACTGGAATAGCAAGGAAACAGATTCTTCCTAGAGCCTCCAAAAAGGAACAGAGCCCTGCCAACACTGGGATTTTAGCCCAGATACCCATGATAGACTTCCACAGAACTGTACAGTAAAAAAAAAAAAAATGAATATGTGTTGTTTTAAGCCATTAAATTCATGTAATTTTTATAGAACTATTGAAACTTAATACAATGAGGGAAATAATAGAATTATAATGTTGCCATTTCTCTAATACTATTCAGATTATGAATTCAGAAGGAGTTTCATTTTTGACTTAGTTTGTACCCTTGGACCAACATCTCCTCTTTTCCCCCACCTCCAATCACTGGTAACCACTATTCTACTTTGTTTCTATGAATTTAACTTTTTAAAAAAGATTTTCCTTATAATGAGATCCTACAGTATGTGTCTTCCTCTTTCTGGTTTAGTTTGTTTAACATAATATCCTCCAGGTTCATCGATGTTGTCACAAATGGCAGATTTCCTTCGTTTTTAAGGCTGAATAACATTCCTCTGTGTGTGTGTGTGTGTGTGTGTGTGTGTGTGTCCCATTTTTTCTTTTATGATTTTTATTTATTTTTGAGAGTCAGAGAGAGACAGCATGAGCAAGGGAGGGTCAGAGAGAGAGGGTGACACAGAATCTGAAGCAGGCTCCAGGCTCTGAGCTAGCTCAAACCCACGAACCATGAGATCATGACCTGAACTGAAGCCGGATGCTTAACCGACTGAGCCACCCAGGAGCCCCTGTATCACATTTTTTATTCATTTTTCTGTTGATGGATATTTAGGTTGTTTCTGTATCTAGACTATTGTGAGTAATGCTACAATACAAAAAGAAATGCAAATATCTCTTAAAGATAGTGATTTTACTTCTGGATTACTGGATCACATGCTGGTTCTATTTTTAATATTTTGAGAACAATCCAAATTGTTTTCCACAGTGACTGTATCAATTTACATCCCCTGTAGCAATGTACAAGGGTTCTCTTTTCTCCACAGCCTCATCAACAGTTGCTACCTTTTGAGATTTTGGGGAGCATAGGGAGGAATAAACATCCAAAACTTATTCTCCAACAAGACATACAGAATCAGCAAGTAAAACTGCAGGGTTTCTCCATATATCATACATTCACACGGCATTATTTGTTTAACAAGGAGAAAGCCTCTGGTGTGTTCTTTGTAACAATTCCCACTTCACAGTATAAACAGGTACCAGTATTGTTTTCAACTTAAAATTCTAGGAGGAAAGACACAACTCGACCAAAAAATTCTTTGGATGCTAAAATCAGGTGCAATAACACAGACAAATTTTGATAGCAGTCTTGGTCTATTTTCCACATAGAAAGAGACTCTTCCACTTTCTTTTTCCTTCCTTGTTAAATCAGCAAAGCATTGTGTTTTTATTTGCTTCATATTGCATATACTAAAAGGAGGGTGGTAAAAAAGAAAGAAAGAAAAGAATCACAAAAGTATCTTGAACATCCAGCTGTTCCCACCATAGGTCAACTCAGGTTTAAGATGGTGTCAGAAGACTTCAGAGGTCATAAAGTAAGAAAGTAGAGACTGTGGCTACAAATATAAAAAATAAATTAGGTAGATAAATTAAAGCTTTTACACCTATGACTTACTTGTTCCAACATCGTAGGCTTCATGCAATACTCAAGAACAATCTTCATAATTACATGACATTAGCTGCACCAAGGACATTTTCGAACATGTTGGTATGTGAATCTATAAGAAACATGCTCTTCTATGGGTTTCTTCAAGAATGAAAACCGAGTTCTTTAATAGAGTAGGCACTGGCAAACTAAATTAAGTCACTTGAGGTTCCCTGCTCCTCCTCCCCCTCCCCCCAGCCGCCTACTGGTGGCTCAGGAAGGAGGCATCTAAAAAGCAAAGGGAGTACTTTGGCACTCTTGAACCCTTGAGGCTCCAACTGAAATGTATTTAAATGAGCAGCAACACACATAGACTCCCTAAGGGCTAAAATCAGTCCATTTGAGGGCATTCTACTTAAGGTTGTAAGGTTGAAGGAATTTTGTAATTCTACAACTTCAGTGAAAATAAAAGTACATAAAAAAAAAAAAGAAAAAGAAAAAGAAAAGAAAGAAAAAAGAAAAGGATGGGAGCAGGAGGTTGGGAGGTCATGAGGTCATACAAAACAAGTCCCTAAATAGATGCCAGATTTTATCCATGTACCCACATATAGTCACCAGGGAAGTATGTTGAGTTTTTTAAATAATCGCCATTCTAAAAGGTGTGAGGTGGTATCTCACTTTTCTTTGGGAAAACATCAACAGAAGTCCCTTTTCCATTTTAAAACCAGACTTATTTTTGCTATTGACTCATAGGAGTTTTTTATAGATTTTGGATATTAATCCTTTACTAGATATAGAGTTTACAGATATTTTCTCCCATTCAATAGGCTACCTTTTTCATTTTGGTGAGTGTTTCTTTTTTTTATGTCCTTATTTTATTTTGAGAGAGAGAGAGAAAGAGAGTGACCTGGGGAGGCACAGAGAGAGAGAGGGAGACACAGAATCTGAAGCAGCTCCAGGCTCTGAGCTGTCAGCACAGAGCCCAACATGGGGCTCGAATTCATGGACTGTGAGATCATAACCTGAGCCAAAGTCAGAAGCTTAACTGACTGAGCCACCCAGGTGTTCCACGGTGAATGTTTCTTTTGCTGTGCAGAAATTGTTTAGTTTAATGTAGTCCCACTTACCTATCTCTGCTTTTTTGTCTGTGCTTTTGGTGCCGTATATAACACCTCCAATGTTTGGGAGCTTTTCCCACTGTTTTCCATGAGGACAACACATTTATGCTCCTTGAGGACAGTGACTGCTCAACTCACAGTTTAATGCCTAGAGCCTAGAATATGGCCCTGCACATAATCAGATCAATGGACATGAGGTTTAGATACCTGTACCCCTTCCATGAGCAAGTTTCCATTGATAGCCTATTACCAGAAGAATATTGCTAACAACCAATTTAGAGATTGAGAAATCACTCAGGAGGAAAAGGGTTGTGTTTAAACAGACATGACTCAGTAGTGGCTGTCATTTTGTCAGTGAAAAAGCGATGCTATCCAAGACTCTCGGGACCTAACCCCTGACCATGCAGTCATTGGATTCATGAGACCTGTCTGCCTTTCATCTGAGATCACAAACTTGGTTCAGTTCTACTGGGGCTTTGAATCTCTACACAAAACTAGTCACTAGTCATTGAGTTGAGTCACTATAATACCCTTGTACACTCACAAACCCTAGCAGACTGACTGTACAGTCATAAATTCCAGTGTGACTACCTATATTTGAGGAGGAATTTAAGAACATTCTGATGTGGAAACAAAGAGAGGAGACACGCCTAATATGAATGGTTGTATGAAAAAAATACTAAGAAAAGTCAAGCATTTCTTTGATTTTTCTCTTGTATATTTTTTTCTTGTACATTTTTTCTTTGATATTCTCAAAAAAATATTTTTAAGTCATCCCAAGTCACGACACATATTGCATCTATATCTGCCACTTTTTATGAATTCTTGCAATTTCCATGCCTCTTCAGCACCCTTGAATTGGAAAACTTAGATTTTATTCTTGCCTGAAAAAGTTACTATTAATAATTTTCACTGGAAATTGACTTCTTTTCAATGTAAAAATTTCCCCAAACTTTATAGAAATTTTACCCAATAACCATAGAAAATCTTGAGTCAGATTTTTTAATTTAATTTTCTTTCATTTGTTGTTTAAAAAAATCCAGAAATGTACTGAGATGTTCAGGTTATTTTTATTTTTATTTTTAAAGTTTATTCAGTTATTTTGAAGGAGAGAGAGAGAGAGAGAGAGAGAGAGAGAGAGCAGGCGCACATGCACAAGAGTGGGAGAGGGACAGGGATAAAGGAAGACAGAGAATTCCAAGTTGGCTCTGTGCTGTCGGCTCAGAGTCCCATACAGGGTTCAATTCTTATGACCTGAGATATTATGATCTGAACTGAAATTAAGAGTTGTAAGCTCAACTGACTGAGTCACCCAGGTGTCCTTAGAGTTTTTCTAATAGTAAGAATTAATCCTCTCTTCCAAGATCAGCCATCTCACCACAATTTACAAGGAAGCCATTTTTATCGGTGCGTAATGCCTATGTCAGTTCAATCTTTCTAAAATTACCAGTTTATTAGCTTCATGGAGTATATGTTTCTTGGTAATCTTCAACTTTCTATATATCACTTTCTCCCCGCCCCCAAGTTTAACACTTCTTGAAATACCTGAAATGTTTGATGAATAAAACTTAACCACATTCTTGCTAACACACTTTCTACAAAGCATTTTGGTATGAGGTTATTAACAGAAGAGAGAGATAACAAATATTAAGAAAATAAATTGTGAGTAGATTTTTCCAAACCATTGAACTCTTATTTTTGTTTTTCCTCATGGGAAGAGTAGGTGGTTTTCATTTAGACTTCTTACTGTTTTCTGTGGCCTTTAGTGCAGGACAATGTGCATTGGGTAAATGTGAATAAAAAGAAGGCAGCATATGGCAACTTGTTAGAAAAACAAAATCTCTGGCATTACCCAGACCTAGTGAATCAGAAACTGTATTTAAATAAGATCTTTAGGTGATACATACACATGTCAAATTTTGAGAAACACGGCTCTAGAATACCATCCATTCATATCAGTGTAATCGAACTAATTTTTTGGAAACACTGAGAACATCTTACTTCTCAGTCCTGTATTGTCAGTCACCACACGATAGATAAGCATCTTTGGGAAACATCTTGTCTTCACCCTGACCACTCTACTGTTTTGCCCTTCTCTGAATCTGGACCCTGGTCATACTAATAACGGTCATAGTAATAACAGGAGGGAACAATAAAATGATGGCAGTGATGATCATAGAATGCTTCTTCCAGCATCTGTGACTTAAGTGACACCCTCTAGTCCTGCAAAGATTCAACTTCCATAGAGCCTTCTAAAGATGCTGTTGCTGATTCTACACTTCCTGTACCTCAGAATCTTGAGAACATGCTCAGGTACTTTTTGCTCTGAAAAACAGGTTTTAAAAAACTCTTTCATAGAAAATGCCTTGTCTTCTGAAGCTTGTGATTTCAGGCCAATCAGCTCTTCTCTTCATTGTTACTCATCCTTTCTTCCTTCTCTGCTGCTCTTTCTTTCTCTTCTAAGGCTTTGAAACTACACCTCTGTCTTTCCTGGCAGAAGTCTGTCATCCACATCATTCACCAGCAGCACTGTGTGACCTCAATTTTAATAACTTTTATCTCCACACTTTTTAATCTCACTTTCAGGTATACAACTGGACTTACGTATTATCTGAAATTGTCACCCATCTGCCATCAGTATGATTTTTAAAGAAATGACTCTATGACTCTATCATGTTAGAAAAATCATACAGACCTCCTTTATCATTTTCTTGCAAAAACTTTTAACTATTTTTAATCCTCTCCCTCTGTCATACAGGCCTGTTAGATACTAATTCTGCTTGACCCAACTTTGTGCCTTCTGAACAACTTCATCTAAACAAGTGAATATTACTGGCAAAAACCAGACTGTCTGGTCTCACTTTAAATTCATTCCCACAGACTTCAAAGGGTCAGTCGATTGCTCTGAAATTCTACACATTTTTTTTACTTGCTGAGAAAATAGTTTATAGCGTCTCTTTTTGCTCAGTATTCCTACATTGTCCCTCCACCTCTCTCTCTCTGAGGATAGCCTTATCTCGATAAAAATGAGACAATAAAGGTCTTCAGGAAAGAACTGTGTTATCATCCTACCCCAACCTATAAAAACTCATCTGTGTGTGACACTTCACATAGTCTCTTATTTCATCCTTACAACAAAACTACAAGGTAGTTGTCTTGTTGCAGACAAGAAAACCGAAAAATTGGGAGGTGAACTAATGAATAACATTCATAATGGTGTCTGGAGTCAAACCAGGTCTGACTCTAGAGCCAGACTCTAGTCTGTATTCAAACCATAAACTGATATGCACAGGCTTGTTTTATTGCCATAACCAGCTCAGCGGTGCTCTGTGCTAGATTGTTTTGGGGTGCTGTAGATAATAATTATAGCAAAGAACATCTTCCAGAAAATTGTAATGATTATCAATGTGTTTTTCTGTTCAAAAGGTGCTCGACTTTGTCAGAAGCTCATAGTTCTAGTCTCTGCTCTGAATCTTACCAAATCTTTCATCTTGAGAAACTCCCTAATTACCACTAAGACTTTCATGTACTATTTTTAAAATGAAGAGGATTGCGCTCTTACACATTAAAGATTTTTAATGACCATTTGCACCAATCCATTTCTGGTTGTATGGTAATTAAGGACATCCACAAAATCTTTGATGCTTCAGTCACTGAAAAGTTGGGTCTATGTCCTTGCTTCTTGAATCTGTTGCAGGCTTTGTGACTACTCTGGCTGGTAGAATATGGCAGAAGAGACGTTGTATTACATTCTATCTCTTGGAATATTCACACTTGAAACTGTAAGCTGCCATGTTATAATTTTGATCTTCCCACTGGCAAGACTACATGAAGTCCTAAGAGCTCATAGTGAGGGAGGATAGCCTTTTTGGGGTCACTATTCTTGCTAAGGCACCAGAAATGTGACCGAAGCCATTTTGGATCTTCTAGACCAGCTCAGCTGCCAGTGGAATGCAAACAGTAACCACATTTGGTGCCGTTTAGAACAGAAAAATAATTCAGCTAAATAGGCCCTGAATTCCTGGCTTAATAGTCACAGACAGCACAATGATTGTTGTTTTAAGCTAGCAAGTATGGTGTGGTTTATAATTCAGTAGATAACTAGAACAGATTCCAGTTCTACTCATGGCTTTAGACTGTTAGGTTTGCTTTCCTGCCCAAAATGATTGCAGAAAGAATAAAATGACAAATAGAAACAAAGTGAGTGATTGAATCTTCTACAAATCAGAGGGAATAAAAAGTGCACACTGGAATATCAGATTCTCAATGTTTGTACATGCCTTGGCCCAATTAAGAGTATCCTGAAATAAGAGCAAGTTGGAAGCCCAACAGGAATTAAATGAAGGTGCTGACAGAGTCAAAAGAAACCTTCATAATTAGGGACTTCTCCTAGGAGGTTGGTTTAGGGGCATAACATTTCTCACACTAGGTTTAATACAGGCTGAAACAATATAATAAACACAATTTATTCTTCTGTCCCTTTCCTACTCTTTGAATGTCTTTGTTTCTCTAACCTTGAGAAGTAAAGTGTACTCTGATGGCGATGGCCTTAATTTGAGAATATGTCCAGGCCTCACTCAGAGCTATATGATAATTATGTGTAACCAGTAAAACTAGTTAATGAAATGTTAAAACTAGTTAAAAGAATATTTCCTATATTCTTTTTAGCAACTAACAGACTAAACTCTATTTCTCTATTCTACTAATTTTTTGTGTGTGAATAAATGCCCAAGAGATAGAGAAATAATAATACAAGTGAGAATCAATACACTCTGATTTCTATTCTATTCTATTCTATTCTATTCTATTCTATTCTATTCTATTCTATTCTATTCTATTCTATTCTGTTCCAATCTATTCTATTCTATACAGAATGTCACAAATACAAATTAGAGGAAGAGAACAGTCAAATCTACATGGTGAAGCTTATAAAGGACACATTTACATGTTTATGATATTTGTTGGCATCTTGAAAGCAATCAGTATATTTTACCAAAGGCATAAATCATTATTAATGTTTGTGTAGATAATAACTTCTTAAGAACCATAAAATTTCCCCATCTTAACATTCTCCTTGCCTTAATATTGTGGGCTATGAAATTCAGAGGGGTTTTATGAGAAAAGAGGGTAGAAAAGTTTCAAATTTGAGAACTTTACCTTTAATTTGGAGGTGTCTGTACTTAGGGTGATCTAATCTTTGTTCTCATTTGGTTCTCATCTAAATCTTTTAGGTTCTTGGTATCTTGGTCCATATAGCACTCGTTTATAGCCTAGAAAATTATACAAATTAATCTTGACTCCAAAATGTTACCTTCCTTATTATCTAGGATCAGAATATTAAAAAGATTGTATATACCCTAAGATCTCAGCTGTGTCGAATTCAGCAATCACAAAAGGATATAGCATTCAGGATGTAAGGGACCATAAGTTTCTCAGGAAACCAAGAAGGGGACCAGGGGCCAGTTCTGTTTTGACTGTAGAATTTGCCACTGGATATATGGTAGAACTTATTTTAAATCATTTTGATGGGTGCCTCAGACCCCTACTTAATCCAAACTTAAAAAAATAAAGTATAACTTTAATAATAATAATAATAATATGACATTGATTAATAAATAAACATCATTTTAAATCCTTTGAAAAAGACCTAGGGATCCTTTGAGGTGGTTTTGCACAAATATACATATATATAGGTATGGTCAAGTCATTTCAGAGAGACATAAATACATTTAATGTAGACACATGTGGAATTTTGACCCTTCTGAAGCACTTAAAATTGCAATGGTCCATTTGGACATAAAGGATACTCTTCAAATCTCACTTCACTTCTAAGTCTGAATGTCTATTGTATTGACTAGACCTGTAGGTAATCTCCTACTTTCCTCCCAGTAGAATAAGGCAGTTTCTTATCTTCAATTTCTTCTCACTGGATGCAGGATTTTCATTGTATCTATTCCACTCTATCTTTCAAGAGAATGTAAATCTTTCTAAAGGAACTAGAATCATCATTTAAAACCTTGCACTTAGCTACAGAATGATTCAAGCAGAGACAGTAACTCCCTTACCAGTGATCCTTAATTTTGACTTACAGATTTTGGCTTTATAGGAGACATTTCTGTGTCTCTGTTCAGGCAGTCCCAGGCTTCCCTGATGAGACTGATAGAAAAGGCATTGACTTGCATCAATTGAAAGGTTTTATGACTGGACTGAGATGAGAAATTCATTTTACAGACCACTGAACAATTGCTAAATGCCTACTCACTTCAGTTTCCAGCCATTCACTAATAATTTTAGTCCTGGGGTGGGTTTTATGAATACTGGTCAAATGCCACAATAGTGAAAATGTGAATTATTGGAGAAAGGATGATTTTGCTTTACTATGACTTCATTGTCCTCTAAGTTTCCTTTTCAATTTGTTTGTTATGAATTTCTTCTCAATCCATGAAAGCAACTAATTTCACATATTAACACTCTCACTGTCATTTGAAATTAAGAACTTTGTAATGGATTGAAATAAAATTAAAATAAAAATTAATTTACCATACATTTTATCTTCTTTCTGGTATTCCATTTTTTATATGTTTAGACTGTTAAATGCTAGCTCTAGAGGACTATTTTCATTTAATAGAGACATTAAATACCATATCTGTTGTAAATACTTGTGGATACTTATCAAAATCATTAGCATACTATGTGAATTTTGGCCTTTGTGAACCATAACATGTCTACCAGCTTACTTTGAATTACTAAAATATGTTGATAATTCAATGACGTTAGGCTAAATTGTTCCATAAATTCCAGTAGTTTATTTTTTTTAATTGTTGTTTTATTTTTGAGAGAGAGAGAGAGAGAGAGAGAGAGAGAGAGAGAACAGGGGAGAGGGGAAGAGGGAGAGAGAATCTTAAGCAGGCTGCATGCTCAGCATGGAGCACGATGTGGGGCTCAATCCTATGACCCTGTGATCATGACCAGAGCTGAAATCAAGACTCAGACACTCAACTAACTGAGCCAACCAGGTGCCCCAATTTCAGTGGTGTAAAAGCAAAATGTTTGTTAGCGTTTTTGTTTTTTTCGTGTAACAGTCCAGTGTGGAAGCTTCATGTTGGCTCTGTGTTCAGGATTCTAGGCTGCCATATACACCATGTGTCTTTTAAGATGTGGACAAGCCCAATTGGTTAGATGGAGTAAATAGGATGAAGGGGTATAGTTGAAAGATTATGGAAAAATGTAGAAGAAAAGAAAAAGTTAAGAACCAGAGAATTCACAGATGGGAGATTATGTATGTAAGAGGCTCCTTTGTTAGGGCCCTTGATTTCAGGTGAAAGAAAACTAACTCTTAGTGGTTAAAAGAGTAAAGGGACTATTTTGGCTTATGAATCTGCCAGATTAAAAACAGCTTTTTATATGTTTGAATATAGGGGGTCAAAAGAGTATCATAAGGTCTCATTCTTCCTCTATCCCCAGGTTCTGCTTTGCTCTGTTGACTTCACTCTTAGTAGGATCTTTACTCATAGTTAATATCTATAGTACCAAGGATATATCCTCACAATATTTTGGACACCAAAAAACTATATATATATATATACATATCCCTTAACATTTGATATCTTTAGCTCTGTCTGACCATGTCTGTGTCACATGCCTCATCTCTGTAGTCAGAGGGAATACTTTAATTCCCTTAGGGTTATCTGAGCAAAGAATGACACAGTGAAGCTTTCAAGAAATTTGGGTGCTTTTACCTCATGAAAACATAGATCATGCAGCCACAATCACCAAATGTCATTTACCTATGAGGAGAACATATTGGGAGGTACTAGGTTGACTCCTTAATGTGAAAATTATCCTATTAACATACTTTGATTGTTTTTACAGTCAAATACAGTAGTTTTTTTTTTTTTAAATCACAGATTCATTTGCTCCTAAGTATGATGAACCACCTCTTTGTATTTCAAAATTATCCTTAAATCTACATTTTGACATGAAATAGCTTAATTTTCAAAACATGACTTAGGCCACACCAAAACACTTCTGTGGGTTGACTTTGGCCACGTAGGCCATTTTGCAATCTCTGCCCTAAGTCCTGGAAGAAAAGAATTGAACGCTTCCCCCAGAATGAGAGGCATAGAAGGCTGGTAGTTTGTGTATGAGAGAGGTGAAGATTCCTCAAGGTGGAGGAAAAATACCAGTTTCTGAAACTGGCAAAGAGTGGCAACAGACGCACCAGCAATAGATTAAACGCTGAAGAGCTTGGATGGTAGTAGCCGGGGAACATCTGTGTGATGACTTAAACCTTAAGACCTCTAATCTTGGGTGATTGTTAAAAGTCCCCATGGCTCTGGTCAGAGAGCAACAGTAACAGTTACAATTATAAAGTGAGTGGCAGTAGATCCCATGTTTCCTGGACTATGGAAGCTACTGCTTTTTGGTAAAACTCAAGGGAAGTAGAGAGAACCATGAAAAAGGATTAATATTGAACCTTATGCCAATATTGTTGGGTAGAGGATTAGAACCAATTTTTTTTTTTTAAGTGGCACTTCATATATTAGAGATGTCTTGGAACAATCATACTTATTACATTAGCATAACTCAGAGATTGAAGGTGGAACACGGATGGAACAAGTACTGTTTATTGCTCTGTGCTAATAGTACCTGGTAAGGAAACACACATATACACTCCATTGGAAAAGATGGAAGAGATAAAAGTGTGAAATGAGTTACAAATCATCGAGGTAATGAAATAGCCAAACAAATTGAATAAGTGACAGTTGAAGATGGGGAAGCTATAGTATTTTCCTTATAGAAGACATTTTAAAACGTGAAAAAGCGAGGTGATTATCCATTATATTACCTTAAAATGAACGATTTGTAGTAGACAGTATCTGAGATGACTGACATCCCCAAGAGATACACTGGCCTCTTCCACTAATGAGAAGCTTGATTCCACTGTGTTTTAAAAAAGCATGTTGTTTCATCTCTCTGGAATTACCTGGGGCAAGGGTACTACAAACACACTCAAATCACCATTGCACACTAGCTGATGATACATCTGCCTGACACAGGCCAGCATCCCTGACCTTATCCACCTTCTACATCAGGAGAAAATCAAGATCATTATAATTATATTTTCCACATGCTTTAAACCCTCTCTGAGTGAGAGATCCCATGTTCACAGGGAAAGGGGGGGCGGGGATGGGGAGTGGAAAATCTGTTGCCTCAATAATCTTCTAGTTTTAAGCCATCCACAAAGAACATGTACATAGTTTCACTGTCTTTCTTTCTTTCTCTTTCATTTCTCATTTCTATTTTTCTTATTCAGAAAGACACAAATCTGTATAGAAGCAGTTCCTAGTTATAGGTAGATAAAAGAAACAGAATATTGATCGTAGAGTTGGGGCTTTCTTACGACTTGCTAAAGTCGTAAAAAAGAAATGCTAATATGAGAAGCATGCTTGAATGAAGCAGTTCCTAGTTATAGGTAGATAAAAGAAAGAGAATATTGATCGTAGAGTTGGGGCTTTCTTACGACTTGCTAAAGTCGTAAAAAGAAATGCTAATATGAGAAGCATGCTTGAATGAAAATATGTTCATTAGAAAATAGAAAAATATTTGTATGTTTGATGTATCCTTTTTATTATTTTGCAAATCAGATAAGAAATATGTATAATATTTAAATAAAACAGTATTACGTAGGAATCAAGTTACTTTCAAAGTATCACACTAGATTTCATCTTTATTTTTAAACCTTAGATTCAATAATACGTTTCTGATTAAACCACTTACAATTTAGGCAATTATTCTGTTTTCTGCAGTGAAGTTTTCATAATGATAAACATGCAAATAACCAAAGTATTTAAGGCAAATAAGCATCAAGTTTTAGTATATGTGCCTTTGCCCTTATGAAGAAACATATTTCTCATATGAGGCTAGAAGATTCAATGAATAATTATGCTAATGTAAAACATTAATGTTTATTTTTGAAAATTAAATTCAGAAAAATGTTGTCTTCTACCTTCAAATGCCTAGACATTTTATTATTTAAAAAATGTTTGTCTTTCGTTTATTTTTCTTTCTGGACTGACATTATGGTTGTCAACCTGTGCCAGCTACAGCAGGTGTAGCTGTATGACTGACTCTCTCCCCTTCCTGGCAGAACAGCCACTGTCCCCATCCCCAGAGTGGGAGTTCCTGGAACTGACGGATGGTGCCTGCATCTCACCTATTTAGAGAAAGAAACTATGCATAGTAGCTTCAGTTATGAATCTTGACTGAATAATGGATTCGATGTGAAGTTATTAAATTTAGGATTAGATTTTCTTTTAGTTATTGGAACAAATAGTCAAATTTTGGTTTGTTTATTTTTTAAGTTTATTTATTGTCTTAGCCGAAGCCAGGTCCCGGTGCGCTTGTCCTTGGTGTTCAGCGACAGGCAGGGCGGAGAATCCTCCTGGGTTCTTTTCCTGAGGGAGGGAGAGAAAGGGCAGGAAAGGGGACGCAGAGAGTGAAGACAGCACACGGAATCCAATCAAGCCTCTCTTTTATTCTTCTTCCTCTCCTTCTTTGTTTTTCCAGAAAACACTCTATCTTATATATGGTTTGGGGCGGGGAACTGACCCGGGTTGGTTGCCAGGTAACAGAGTCAAATGAATATTAGAGAAGGGGGAAAAACTGAAAATGAAACTCCAAACTCTGGACACAGCATCAAAGGGAAGCACGCAGACTAGCGTCTGCAAAGGCTGGGCAGGGGAAGCTTAACGCTGCATACCCGAATGCGGATTGATCTTTTGTGCACCTTGGCCATTCTACGTCTGGCCCAGCATGACCGACGCCAAAATCTTGGACCAGGAAATGGCACTCTCCAGCCTCCAGATGCGGATCTTGTTTTTTGGTTGCTCCTTGGAAAGCGATATATCCTTGCCTGAGGCAGCCAAAACTTGGCGGCTCCCGACAATTTATGTATTTAGCAGAGGAGAGGCAAAGAGAGAGGGAGAGAAAGAGAATCTCAAGCAGGCTCTGGGCTGTCAGTCCAGAGACCGATGTGGGGCTGAACTCAAAGCAGTGAGATCATGACCTGAGCTGATATCAAGAGTTGGATGCTTAATCAACTGAGCCATCCATACACCCTGAGATTTTGGTTTTAAAAAAAACCCCAAAACTTTCAATATTAATTTACGGTGGTTAATTTTTACTTTTTTTCTTGTTGTCCAGTAAAAAGTAAGTTTCAAGCCAATTAAAAAATGTGGAACTTCATAGGTTGTAATTATTAATTGACTGTTATCCATTTACCACATCTGGCCCTAAACTGATGCCATCATCAGAACGGAAACTCAGCTACGGTGTTAATTGCCGCCTGGCTAAGTGCTCTGTGAGGAAGAACATGGCTATGAGCAGTCAAGGGCCATTATGACTTAAATGCAGACGGAGGTCATATAAAGTTGGCTTAATCTCTTCCCCATTTTCCACAGTCTGTTTAACAATCACTACCACTGACATTCATACTTTCTCCCACCTTTGCTAGGATTTGGTCTGACCTCACCAAAGCAGAGGTGGCCCTTTTTGCAGTATTGCCATCGAGACCTCTGGTCTGTTGAGGGATTAACTAGCTGTGTCACACTTGGAAGAGTGATTCGTTTACGAAAAAGAAAGGAAAGAAAGAAACAATAAAATTGGCTGACACAGCAGTCTGAGAATGCTAAAGACTTTACTATAATGAGTTTCAGATGAGGTCTCCAGCAAACTTTCAAATATATATTAATCTATTTTAGAAATTCTGAAAATGGATTTCTGGGCATTTTTTCTGATCCTGGATGAATTTTAGTTTATTTATTTACTTTCCCAATATAATAATATTTCAAGGAAAAAACAAATCTGGGCTTGGTAAGGAGAGACTTGATCAGAAAGGATTTTGAAAGTAGAGGGAGGGCATTGCAGTAAGAAATCTCAGCCTGTAGATCTGCCAAGTGGCTGAGGGCTAAGCAGGAAAGGGTTTTTTTTTTTTTTAGTGAGTACTAAACAGGGCTACAAAGGACTGGATTTGGGGAAGTGGGAGAAAAGGGTCGCCTTATAAGATAGTAGGTCAGAAAATATTTTATTTACAATAAAGCCAGCATATTCTCAGGAGTGGCTGTCTGCTGGCTCTGACTGAAGGTGAGTCAAAGTTCTTCCTGGAAAAGGAGAGAGACTTAACACAAGTTTGGGTAATAAGCGTTTTGTTCTGATCGATTAGTAGGGACAGTAGAACCGCTCATGGTTTAGGAGGCAAAGAATGGAATTTTGGATAGAATGTCTGTGCCTGGCCTTCTCATAAGTAAACAAGAGGGACCCTCACGTTTTAAAGGGTTTTAAAGAGTCCCAACAACCTTAAAAAGATGCTATGACTTTAACATGAAGGTCATGGAAAAATAATATAATTTATGATAAATAACGTGTATTTAAAAATGTAAATACTCAGATATGAATTTACTAGAAGTCAGATGAAGTACACGCGATTCTTGCATTTGCACATAGAGTCACTGGAAAGGGATTAGCTACAAAAAGCAGCCTTAGGCAGGTCTTTCTTTGCTGATTTAAAATCTGTGATCAACGTGGCCATTAGTGACATGATCTTCTATAATGATGATCAAATCTTGGTGATGTTTCAAAACAGACACAAAACAGTCTTCCTTGAATTTAAGTTAGCTGTATTCCTGGATGATGCATTTCTATTAAAACCTTGTGAAAATATTTGCATCCATATGTAAATAGAGTAGTTGGCCAGGCCCGCATAATTATAGGCAGTGGTCTCACTTCCTTAGCGGCAGGAGATGGGGACAGTTTTTTTCTCATGTAGGACCTGAACAAGATGGCCTTAATTTTTCCCTCAGCTTGACTAAACTTTAACCAAGCTTCTTCCTGACTCCAGGCCCCTAACCTCCCTTCTCTTAGAGCATTTACTGTAGAAAACAGACAATTGTAAATTATTTCTCTGCCTGTTTGACATGTAAATCTTCTTCCAACTGCTTATGAATTTTAAAATCTAGTTTCTCAAAGACCTGGGAGCCATTCCTCAAATGTAATCATCAAGAAAGACAGGGCCCCTGTCTTTTGTTCTCTGTGGGAGGGGAGGCACCCAACATCCATAACCAACAATTAGAAAATACAGATGGCCTAATCCCACTAAACAGCTAGACCATAATCCTCTAGTACATTTCCACTAGTTCATCCCAATGCTTAAAACCACTGCTGCGTTTTTGTTTCAGAGGAGTTCAATTCAATCTGTGGAAGTTTTGAGTAAAGTCTCCCTTACCTGTCCAACTGACCTGGTACAAACTGACTCTCCTGCACGCTGTAATAGAGCCACATCCCAGGCCCCACTCACTAAATGTCAGTGACTTCTCCTACTTACAGTGTAACCAAAGCCTTCCCAAACCGCTTTTCAAAATTCCTTCTGCACATGGTATGACTTTCTGGAGGTCCACTGATTTAAAGCATCTGACACCTGAGGGGGGCGCCTGGGTGACTCAGTTGGTTAAGTGACCGACTTCGGCTTAGGTCATGATCTCATGGTTTGTGAGTTTGGTTTGTGAGTTTGAGCCCAACATCCAGCTCTGTGCTGATAGCTTGGAGCCTGATGCTTTAGATTCTGTATCTCCTTCTCTCTGCCCTTCCCCCCCTCTGTCTCTCTCAAAAATAAATAAACATTAAAAAATTAAAAAAAATAAAGTATCTGACACTTGAGGACCAGAGTTTATAAGCAGCTTCCATATTACTACTTGTATATAATCTTGTGAATGTTACTTAAACTCTTTAAAATTTAGTTTTCTACCCTTTGAAAATACATAGTAATAATGTCCACCCTATGTATGACTAATCCAAACATAAATGTAAACTAAAACCACTATATAAGCAAGTGATACAGAATTATCATAGCACACTTATTTTCAAGTTCTCACAGTTCAACTACATTTGAGAGAGAGAAGGAGGCTGAGAACATTCAGAGTGACTGGTGGGAAGCAGGTGGTTATAAGCTTCCAGGACTGCCTGTAGAAAGCTATTGAAGAACTAATTAAGGGCCAAAGAAAACATTGCCTAAACAAAAAGTTAGATGTAGCTGGGAGACAAAGGCAAAACAGCAAACAGCAAAAGGGTGGAGGCTTGGTAATTTTACTGAAGAATTCTAAGCACTGAAAGGCTTGAATGAATTAATTTCTAAGTAGGCTACTTCCAGGGAATTTTGTAGACACTACTATGCACTAGTAAATGCATTATGCATCTAGATGTACTTAAGTCCACTTAAAATTGTATGGACAAAAACTAGTTTAATATACTTGATGGATGAGTTAGATTTTCATTTCTCATGAAAAATTTGCAAGTTTTGCCCCATTCTCTGACTCTAGGCTCTAATCCCGCCAGGTAATATATGACTCCTCTGTATAGAAGACAGGGAACTCTGTATCATGCATTGTTTAGCACCCAACAGCTATTCAACTCTTTGTGTTCCCCACTGTGCTAAGCCTTTATCTTCATGGATTCATTGAAATTCAACCACTCTTTGATCTAAGTACTAATATACATACACGTGATATTTTCTCCTCCATTCAAAGAATTTCAAAACATATTTACTGAATGCCTGATAGAGTATGGAGTACAAGAAACAGACATTAACAGTTCTGCCTTCAGAAAGCATATTCTCCGGAAAAAGGAGACCTTAGAAAGTCAATGTCACAAGGAATGCAATGAGATAAAATCTTATATAGTACGTTAGAAACTTAGGAGTTGAAAAATCATAGGGGCCCCTGGGTGGCTCAGTCAGGTAAGCTTCTGCTCTTGATTTCTGCTCACGTCATGATCTGATGGTTGTGAGATTGAGCCTTGAGTCAGATTCAATGCTGGGTGTGGAGCCTGCTTAAGATTTTGTCTCTCTCTCTGCCCCTCAAAACAAATCAACAAACCACAAAAGAGACAACTGGCTGCTAGTTCCGGAGGTCACGTATGTGGCCTTTGAGCTTGCTATATGTTACTTTAGGCCACAAGGTACAGAGGGAGACAAAGTGTGTTAACTACATTAGTTTGGAAATCTGTAGACCCAGCTTCCAGTACCAACAAATCACTTACCCTCCCTTAAACTTCTTCTTTTTTCCTTTTTTTTTTTTTTGGTCTGTAAAATGTGTACAAGATAAAGATAATGCGTAGGTTCACCATACTGGTTACCTACAATGGCATTTGTTCTGATATTTTGGTTACTCATTTTGACTGATCAGTGCCCACATTGTACTGATTGTTAGCTATTCTGACATTACCTCTGCTCACACCACAGGAGTTTTATGAACATGTAATCAGCAATATTTTATAAAATATTATGTCAATAATAATAGGTATGTTTGTTTGCTCAGTAAGTATTTTGTTAATTCACAATTTAAAATGGTTTGAAAGTACATTTTGTGAAGTCAACAGCCCTGTCTTATACAACATCTTTGATCTCCCAGTGTCCGTCCGCCCTAAATGGAGAGATTATATACTTTGTGACCCCATCTATCTGGATGCCAGTCGATTACAGAATGTGTGGATATGTAAGTAAAGACAAGGACCTGAGATTTGTAGCATGGCCTGGGAAATAGTTTACAACAATCAGATTTCTGTTCTCGCAATTTGAACTAAGAATATAAGAAGGAATTTGGGGGTGCCTGGGTGGCTCAGTTAGTTAAGTCAGTTAATCTGACTCTTGATTTTGGCTCAGGTCATGATCTCATGGTTTGTGAGTTCTCTTTCTCCCTCTCTGTCACTCCCCTGCTCTTCTCTCTCTCTCTCTCTCTCTGTCTCAGAATAAATGAACTTCAAAAAAAATTTTAAAAAGAAGGAATTTGACAACTGATAAAGAGGATAACAAACAAAAATCAATCCAGATTTCACCAGAGTGAAAATGCACATGTATTACTAAGGCCCCCGGGGCTTCCTTAAGTGTAGGAAACTTCCTCACCTCGCTGTTAAGTAAGCCCAAGCCTTGTCAACATTTAGTCCTTAAATTCTGCTCATTGCTTCTTATTACCTCTGATAACAGACTTTCTTAATTTGATCTGTTTTGATGAATCTTTAATCCTTAGAGCAAAAGTTTCCTAATTAAAATAAGTGACCAGTTTTGTGTTCCAGTGTGTCACAAAGTACTCTGTGCATAATTGGCAATAAATAAATATCTATAAGAGAAAAATATCTATACCTAAAAACCTTCTACAAGTTTTTGTTGAATTGTCAATACTATCATTATATACATAATATATATATTTTATACATGTGAGAAAAATCTTAAAAACATAAAAGTGAAAATTTTCTCTTTTCAAAATGCCTTTAGGTGACATAATTTTTCCTAAAGACATATGAATTGACCTAAAAACTTCTTCTTTCTTACTCTTTTAAAAATATGTACCATAAATCGCCCTTAGACAGCATTTGTATTCCTGTTTGAGTTGATAAAAACCTTTGTAGTTCACTGCCGTCTTCATTATGCATGAAATGTGACTTTATGGAATATACGGGGATTCTAGGAGCAATAATGTATTACCTTGAGGCTCACATAGATCAAAATCTGATGGCTAGATTGAGAGATAGGATGAAATGCAGGTTGAGCAAACATTTTTAGTTGAGGTTTCTTGACTTGACAGAATAAAGGTTTTACGACTATTTGGACTATTTTATAGTGAACATCATGCATTCATCAAGAAGGCTGATGACCAACCTATTCCATGGTTGGCCCTAATACTGTGTGTTCATCTCTTTCCATTTCTCATGGTAATACTTTGTCATTTTAAAATTCCACCTTCATTATAGTGCACTAGGCACGTTTTATCACAACAATACTTGCCACAATGTCTTGATCCTAACTTATCTCTAGACTATATTTGTTTGTTAAATAATCCATATTTTAGTCCTCAGTAAGGATCAGACAATGTAAATCCTGGAAGAAATCATTTAAAGAGAAGTCATAAAACTAATTATGCACTAACAATTAGAACTATGCTGATAGAGGTTTACTGTGTATTCTGGACTGGGACTCGTTTTCTACCAGCGTCGATTCCCTCTTTCTATCTGTAATGGAACTCCTGAGTTTCAGGTAGGCACAAGGCTGCCCAACAGATTACATTTCCCAGTCTCAATTGGAGCTCGCTGTGAGCGGAGGCGATGTGAACCACTTCCACGTTGTCTCTTAAAAGGGGATTTTGCCCTTTCTTCCTTCTCCCTGAGAAAAAGACCCAGTATCAAGAGCAGGGAGAGCTTCCTCAGATCTTGAAGTTACAGCTGCAGCCTGAGAAAGGCAGTGCACCTTCCTGGCCATAGCCTTCTGAAACATACTGTAAAAGAGAGAGAGAGATGGTATTTTTCTTCTCTTTGTTATAACAGCTCAGACTGTACCTTAATAGTATATTAACATTTTAAAATTCAACTTCTGTTTTGTATCTTTATGATTTTCATCATGTCCTTTCCTCTGGAAGAGGTTATTCCCTGTCATCCAGGTAAGAGAACCTTAATTTTCTTCCTGTATCATTATTGCCTTCTGTCTATCACCAGTTCTGGGCTCCCTTCTAGTTGCCGTAAGCAGTATGGTCACCCCAGCTTCTGCAGTGATTTAAGGCATTTTATAATCAGCCCATAACCTTTATTAATTTGCATATTTATAGAAGTCAGGAATGTAATTAATATTTATATCTTCATCCTCAGCCCTTAGCACATTCCCTGGCACACACTTCGACTGAAGAAACGTGGCTCCGATCAATGAACACAGAAAACTTCAAAAGGGGATGAAAACCAGGCATGGTGGGGTGGGGAGGGAGGGAGGAGCTCCCTCACGTGGGGCTTCCCTCGGGCTGAAGAAGAAGAAGGGAGAACACCAGGAATCAAGGCTTGATTGTTATGCATGTGCACCGTAGGTTGTTTTATTTTTTTCCCTTAATTTTAATTTTAATTTTTCAGCGCCAGCTGGCAGAGCCCACTCCTCCCCTGCCAGCTGCCTGCCTGAGACGCTGGCCAGTTGCCAGCAGCTGTGTCTGTGGAAAGAGGGCTCCCCCGGACACTCACGGCAGACCACTGAATATCATTCCTTTAAGCTTCTTGATAACTTGTCTTTTTTTAGTGCCTAATCATTAAGCTAGTTCTCCTTTGAACAGTTAACTTTCTTCAAGGACTAAAGTGGCTATGGTTCTCAAAAGGAGCCGTTAGTTCATGCCAACTTGATTTTCATGAGCTTACTTATATATTCTAGTCCTGCTTTCAAGCTTTGTTTATGATTTTCAAGCGTACAAAGGTGATCCAAGATTTAACAAGACTTAACTATCATAACAAAACTGAGACTTCAGGTCAGTGACTGCTTTTTCTTATTGTTTTTCTTTTCCTGGCAAGTGTGGTAGTTCAAGAAGTTCTTTCCTTTTTTTGTTTTTTGTTTTTTGTTTTTTGTTTTTCGGGGGTTTTTTTTTTTTTTTTTTTGTCTCAGTTTTGTGTTCATGATTTTGTGTGTAGGGACCATAAGTTGTCACCTAATGGAATAAGTTCAGTGACCTGTATAAACGGAATTAACAATGTCTATCTACTTTGTACCGGATATGTGTCTAAATCACAGCTGGCTATCTTGTTAACTACCTCAGTTAAAAGTTCGGAAAGAAAGTGAAACAACCTAGCCTTTCATCCCCAGGGGACATCTCTTAGCATATTGGAGGCTCATTAATAGAGCTTTGGCACTGAGATTGGCCATTGTATTTTTGTACTAACAGGTTTCTTACTTGAGACCTGGTAAATGTCTATTGCAAATCCTATTGACATTTAATCTTTAAAAGTATCTTCTGTATTTGCTTGTAATTTACTCAGGAAGGATGCATAGTTCCCATCTGTTGAAATATTGATTCTGATTTATGATTTAGTAAATTAAGGAATGGTTGGTTTGCGTTTCAAACTTCACAAGTAGCTCACAGTATATTACATCTATATTGCCCTTTAGAGTTGTACAAAGTCCTTCCAAGAATGCTATCTGTGAGCATACTGGGAAAAAGAATCATGTTTAATTCATCTTTATATCCTTAGCATCTAACCCAATGCTAGCACATGAAAGCTACATAATATTGGGTTTTTAATGAACTCATTTGAGCCTCTCAACAAGTCAAGGAAAATGATGAAAGTGATCATTTTAAAACATGTGCACAAATTGGTACACTTTATGTTAGTTTTGTATTGTTGCTATATAACAAAGTTAATGGTTTATAATAACATAAATTTACTGTGTTACAGTTCTAGACACCAAGAATCCAAAAGGGGTCAAAAATCAACACAGAGCTCCAGTGTTCTGAAACTCTGGATGAGGATGTGTTTCCTTGCCTTTCCAGCTTCTAGAAGGCTGCTTGGCTTGTGGCCCTACCTCACTCTGACCTCTGCTTCTCTGATTCTGATTCTCCTGCTCCTTCTTAAAAGGACCTCTGTGATTACACTGGGCCTGCTGGATGATACAGGATCATCTTTTTTTCTCAGGACCCTTAACTTAATTACATCTGCAAAGTTTCCTTTACCATGTAAGGTAACATATATACAGGTTTCTGGGATTAAGAAATTGACATTTTTGTGGGGGTGATGTTGTGTGGGGGGCAATATTTAGCCTACCATACTCCTCCAGAAAATGAGTCTACTATGGACTTCCCTTGAATATGGACTGGTCTTGGTAACCTGTTTATGAAATTAGAATGCAATGGAAGGCAACAAGGTATGATTTTCCAGCCTAGGTCATATGAATCATTACAGCTATATAGCTTCTACCTGCTCTTCTCTCTTTTATCTTTCTTGGGATGTGGATTTTTGAACCCTAAGTTGTTATAT
>NC_043703.1:38684244-38712501 GCF_006229205.1 Suricata suricatta
TATGTATATATGTATATGTATATATAAGATAAAAGGTCTGGTTACATTGAAGTTTCTGTTAGTTGAACTGGTACTTGTAAGATGTATATGTTCTAGAGATCTGATTTACAACATTGTACCCATAGTTAACTCTGTCGTACTGTGCACTTAAAACTTGTTAAGAAAGTAGATTTCATATTAAATGTTCTTAATGCAC
Source organism: Suricata suricatta (assembly GCF_006229205.1). Taxonomy (NCBI): domain Eukaryota; kingdom Metazoa; phylum Chordata; class Mammalia; order Carnivora; family Herpestidae; genus Suricata; species Suricata suricatta. Next base: position 38,684,441 of record NC_043703.1, read on the forward strand.
AGGCACACATACACACATGCAGAAAACTTTTGGAACTAAAATTTGGATGAAACATACGCATGAAAGTTAATCCCTTTGGAAGCCTTGGCAAATTGTGGGAAGGTTTTGACTTTTATAATTACGTGAGATGGGGCCCCTAGCCATTTTCTTGGGTATTAAAGGAAATGTTAATTTGAGAAGTCTGGAAGAATTTATTTGTAATTCCAAATTTTTATTCCAGTCTAGATGTTGCTCAGAAGCTCAAATAATCTCTTAAAAAGAAAATTCAAAAACTGAGTTCAGTGTTTCCTCCTCCAATTACTCACTTCCTCTGCTGTCCCCTACATTAGTAACACCTGTACTCACTCGTAAGTCATCTCTCACCTTCCCTTCTAACTTCCTCATTGCCATTAGATTTTAAAGGCTCTCTTTAAAAAAATGTTTATTCATTTTTGAGACAGAAGGAGAAAGCATGAGCAGGGGAGGGGCAGAGAGAAAGGGAGACACAGAAACAGAAGCAGGCTCCAAGCTTTCAGCTGTCAGCACAGAGCCCAATGCAGGGCTCAAACCCACAAACAGTGAGACCATGACCTGAGCCGAAGCAGGAAGCTTAACTGACTGAGCCACCCAAGTGCTCCAAGGCTCTACTTCTCAATAGCTTCCAAATCTCTCTCCAACTCATCACCCCTCCCCACTCTTCTATCAGTGCCTTTAATCTCATCTGGGTTACTTGCACCCCTAAGGTATTCTTGTCACCTCTTGTTCTGTTGCTTTCTGAATCATCCCCCATCCTCCTTCTGGTTCTTTCTATAGAGCAAATTGAATTATGCTTTCTTAGGTATTGATTCAATTTACTGAGTTTTTGCTATGTGCCAGCCCCAACGATTTGCCTTTTACTTTTGTTATTAGTCTGATTGAACTTCCATAACAAACTACTATAAGCTGGATGGCTTAAACTCCCAAATTAATTTTCTCACCCTTCTCAGGTCTAGAAGTACAATATCAAGGTTTCAGCCCACTCAGTTTCTGGTGAGGGCTCTCTTTCTGGCTTGCATACAGCTATTCTCTCTCTGTGTCCTCACAGGACCTCTCCTTGGTGCATGCATGTGGAGAAAGAGAGGAAGAGAGAGCTCCCTGGTGCCTCTTCTCGAAGGAAACTAATCCTATCAGATCAGGGCCCCTCACTTACAATCTCATTTAACCTGAATTGGTTCCTTAAAAGCCCCTACTCTAAACTCAGTCACGCTTGGGTTAGGGTTTCAAAATATGAATTTTGTGGAAATACCAACATTCCATTTATTACATCTTTTTTAATTTAATTTTTCATCTCAACTAAAGCTATGAGGTAGGTATTACTATTACTATTTTACAGAAAAGCATACTGAGACAAAAAGAACTTTCTCAATTAGTATTAGAATGCAAGATTCTTGATTATAGAGTTCATGATCACAAACGTAGTAATAATTACCAACCATTAAGACCACTAACTTTTGCTGGGTAGCTGCAGACTTACAAATAAACCCCTTTATAATTTTCCCACTGACTATTTGCCTTTTTTTTTTTTTTGAGAGAGAGAGAGAGAGAGAGAGAGAGAGAGAATGTGAGCAAGGGAGAGGGACAGAGGGAAAGAGAAAGAATCTTAAGCATGCTCCATGCTTAGTGTGGAGCATAATGTGAGACTCAGTCCCACGACCCAGGGATCATGACCTGAGTCAAAATCAAGAGTCAGTCGCTTAAATGACTGAGCCACCCAGACAGACACCCTCTTTTTGCCATTCCATCACCAGTTTATAGGCCATAGTATGTGAGCGTCTGTGTCTTTGTACATGATTCTATGTCTAGCCAACTTCTTACTCATTCTCTCTCTCTCTCTCTCTCTCTCTCTCTCTCTCTCTCTCTCTATATATATATATATATATACACACTATATATATATATATACACATATATACCATATGTATATACCATATATTGGTATATATATATATATATATGTATATATACACCAATGCACCATATGTAATACCCAAGATTTTTTTATCGTCCCCAAAAACCAGAGACCACCAGGGAGACCGAGTCACGCATGCAAAAGCAAAGGGTTTTATCACAGGCTTAGGCTCGCCAGGGCCTAAGCTCGGGCTCACAGACTTTACCAGCGCAGTGGATCCATGCTGAGAGCCTGGAACAAAGGCAGGGTAGGGCCTTCATGGGTTTGGGAAAGGGATGTTATAGGAAATTGTGACAGTGATCCAATCATTATCATACAATATTATTGACAGCAGGTTTATCCAATTACAACATTTAGAGTGTTAACCAATTACAGAGTGGACCCAGGACCCAGGACCCTCACGTAGGGTGTAACTAGCCTTAAGCAATAAAGTGATTACCTATAGCTTCTATTTCTAGGCCTGCCCTTAGAAATGTTAAGGGTGTTACAAGGGTGGTCCCTCCTGCCTTGGGCAATGGTGCCCTTCTATTGTCTAATGATTAGAGTCAGTTTGGTTTAGACCGGATTCCTTACAGTCCCCCCTCTGTCTTGTAACTGACCCAGTCCTGGGTCAGCTATGTTACCATTGTTCTGGTTTAAGGCTACATGCTCTTAAGACCATTAACAGAATAGCATTTACCTGCTCTTTGACAAATGCTATGATCTTATCAATGATACAAGGGCCAAATGTTAAAAGTATACCAATTTTGGTTTTGGCTCCTTATTCTTCTCTCTTGTGGCCTCAAACCACAGCTAGACTATCTTGTACAATTTTTGAACTATTGGCATAGAAGTAACATTGTTCCCCTAAAGCCTAGCCTAGCCCTTCTTGATGTAAGGGGAATTTCTTACTCTGTAAAGGGCATAGGGGAAGAGCATTTACCCAATTTCCGCCAGTCTCCATGGTTAATTTGGCATATACATATATATATATGTGTGTGTGTGTGTGTGTGTGTGTGTGTATACATATATACATATATATATATATATATATATATATATATATATATATAATCTCCTGCAAGAAACCAACACTTGCTCAGTCTTACCTATGTATGCTGTTTGCAATAATTCATTTCATGCATCCTTCCATATCGTACCCCTTGCCTCTATCTTTCCCCTTGCCTGTCTCTTACTATACTGGGTTTCTATTGTTATCTCTGCTGCCTCACAGTTGTTTATGAACTCCTCAGTTTCAGGGACTGGATCTGGGCATTACTCTAGCAATAGCACCGTACCCGATACATAGTTAAATTTTCATAAATATCTGTTGAATGAACCACCTAAGATTGTATGTATAAATGTGGGTCACTTCTTCCTAGGAGTATAACTATAGTTTTCTCATCCAGTCTGTTCCTCATTACTTTGATAACCGGGAAGTTCAGAGTTCCAACACTTTTTCTTACTTAAAAGATGTAATATCTGCGTGTAGGTTTGGAAATGTTTTTTGCATTTTAAGTAACAGTGCCCATTCTTTTGGAACAAAATTTACCTTAGCCTCAAGACTTGAGAATATGGAACTTACAGAAAATTCCATTCTACTATTAAACTTTAGAATGTAATTTTTAAAGTGCAAACAGAATCCAGGAGTTATATCTAGTTTCTAAATTGGCATTTAGTTGGAGCATAGTATTGAAAATTGTCTTTCAATTTTCTGTTAGCTTGTCAGCTGGTATATTGTTCAATGACTTCACAATATAATATCTGCTACCATAGTAGCATAAGTACTTTAAAAATGAACTATAACTAGTGGAATTAAATTTTGTATAGAATACGTGTCTTCTTATATAATTATGATCATAAAATACTGTTCCTTTATATCAAGAATATAACAAGAAAGATTCATGATATTTTTCATTCATAAAGCAATAAAGAGTTTAACAAAAGGCTTTGGTTTGTGTTATATTAACAGATAACAATATGTTCATTTTGTTTATCTGAATAATAATTACATATTTTATGAATTCAATCATCAGCCTAGGAAAACTCATTCAGTAGCAGTACCTGGAATCATGTAGTTTTCATTTTACATTAATTAAATAATGCCAGCCATAATACACGCTGCCAAGATAAAGAAAATTTTCATGCTTGTTTACAAAACAGAAGGTACTTCAAAGTTTCTTAACACCTGGTGCTTATCATTTTAATTGTAAAGAGCAAATGTCAAGTTGTCTTTGCAATGATATATAACAAAGCAATTTTTAAAATCCTTGCATTTTATGTAATCTATTTGTGTTTCAATATCCTGGCATAGGTTTTAAGATGAAAGTCTCTCCTTTTCTCATTATGTTTTATTGCTAAAGTAAATACTTTAGGGATACATTAAATACAGCTGCCATCCCCCCCCCCAATTTTAGTGTAGTACACTCAGATTAGTGTTTCTGTGAGACACAGGACAAAGCTGGTTTGTGTCAAGGTAAAAAAAGGGAGGGCGATGGAGAGGGAGAGGAAATAGCACTGACACTAATAAGAACAGATCTAAGTTTATGCATCTTTTATAAAACTGCTACTGAGAAATATTTATAGCATCAGCAGTTATTTTTATCTTTCATTTTCAAAAGGTGATAAATGTGTTATTTTTTTCCCATTTTAACACTTTTGTGGGGTGCCTGGATGTCTCCATTGGTAAAACATGTGACTCTCGATCTCAAGGGTATGAGTTTGAGCCCCATGTTGGGTGTAGAGTGTACTTAAAAAAGAAAAATACCACTGTTGCCATCAGGACGTCGGCAGTACAGTGGCTTAAACAACAGAAGTTTAGTTATTTGTTTCATAGTTCTGGAGGTGGCAAGTCAAAGATCCATGTGCCGCCAGGTTTGGTGGCTTGTAGACTGTGGCTTGTAGACCTGACTTGTAGACTGTGGCTGTCTTGCTGGGCCCTGACATGGCTTATCCTCTGTTATGTGCATGCCTGGTATTTCTCTGTGGATCCTAATCTCTTCTTAGAAGGACACCGGTCATATTAGATCAAGGCCCCCCTAAGGACTTCATTTTAACTTCACTATTGTTTCCAAGCCCCTATCTCCAAATACAACCACTTTCTGAGGTGTTGGGTGTCAGGGGTTCAATATATGAATTTTGAGAGGACACAATTCAGTCCATAACAAGTACTGTTAGTAGAGTAACACGAGCCATGTGATCTCTTTCCTTTTCATGTTAGCAATTTAAATTATTTTTCTAAGAAGAAGGCTTGGGAGGTCTGTCAATATCTATATTGAAATAATTATTGCAGTTTTCTTTTTTAACTTTTTTATTGTTTTATTTATTTTTGAGAGAGACAGAGAGAGACAGCACTATCAGGGGAGATTCAGAGAGAGAGGGAGATACAGAATCCGACAGGCTCCAGGCTCTCTGAGCTAGCTGTCAGCACAGAGCCTGACATGGGGCTTGAACCCACAAACCATGAGATCATGACCTGAGCCGAAGCCGACACTCAACTGACTGAGCCACCCAGGCTCCCCTATTGCAGTTGTCTTATCCTGAAGGCACATAGCTTTGACTCACTAAATGTAATGGATTTCATTTAAATAATACTTCTTTGTCATATTACCTAACTTTATGGAATTGTATCTATTTATTATAATTCCTGTGTAAATGTTTATATATTACATATTGTATTTACTAAGATGGTCACATGAGATTAAACTTTCACTCTGTCTAGCATATGAGGAGAAAGAAGAAAGAATTCAACGTGATTATTGCAATGAATAATACTTTTAAGGAGAATATACATGTAAAAAAGCAGAGTAGTGAAACTGTAAATAAACTTTTCTCATGAGAGGCACCTAAGTATAAATCTAGAGGCTATAATATTTTTTAAAACTAATTTCCCAGAAATGTAAGGAAAAATTATAAAGGAATGAGATTTAGTTTTAATGAAATAGAAAACGTAATACACCACTGTACTTTTTAACTATTAATGTGCTCTCTATGTAATACATTCAAAATTGGGTTATTATAAACTAATGATTAACTGTTTACTTAGTAATTGAATGAAATATCTCCAGTCAAAAGCGATGACAATAGTTGATTTATTCAAAGAGGATATCCATGTAGAGCTATATAAAACCTAAATTTGTGTCATTATTTTAGTATAAAACAGCATATTATTAAGTGGCATCATAGAGTGACTAGAAAATACAAGTGTAATTCAATGTTTGACCTGCCCTCCTAATTACAGACCTCCTATTGTTCTTTATTTCTCATTCTTGTTAGGGGATTGCCCCATCATGATTCAGATGCTTTTTAGACTATCTTATCTTTTTCTTCTCTCCCAAGATTCCTAGGTTTTTTTAATGAATGATATCTTAATAATTTTTTTAAAAATACATATTATTGTTCTTGGTTAAACCATTGAATGGGTACCACATGTTAGGCAGTGATACAGACAAACTAAAGGGAAACTATTTCTCTCAAGTTGCTGAGATCGATTTGTGGAGACAGAAAAGCACCCTGACTTTGCAAGACAATGTGGTAACTGCAAAATTAGAGGTAAACACTTGGTGCTTCGAGGGGAAGATTATAAATAGGCCCAGGAGTTGGGTAGTGTCATGGAAGCTTCACAGAAGATGACAGCATCAGAAGGGAATTTTGAAACAGATAAGAATGAGTGCAAAATGAGGAATTCTCAGTTAGAAATTGTTCAGAGGTCAGAGTAGAACATGTTCCAAGTTTGACAAGGAGATTTGAAGTAGCTCAGTACTAAACAGGAGGGACAACAATTTGATTATTGAAATTACCAAAGGATGCAAGGCACCTTTCATAAAAAAGTTTTATATGCCCTACTAACGTGTTTACATTTTATCTTATAGGCAGTATGAGCTTTGCAGAGATTGATGCTGGGATTAATACTTTAGAAGATATCACATTCAGTACAAATTATGAAACTCAGTAGCTTCAAACAACACACATTTTTTAAAGTTTATCTATTTATTTTGAGTAAAAAAAGAATGCAAGCACAGGAGGGGCAGGGAAAGAGGGAGAATTTCAAGCTGGCTCTGTGCTGTCAGCACAGAGCCCAGACCTTAGAACAGGGCTCAATCCCACTAGCCGGGAGATCACAACCTGAGCCAAAATCAAGAGCTGGACGCTTAACTGACTGACCCACCCAGGTACCTCACAACACATATTTCTTATCTCACGGTTTCCATGGGGCAGGATCCAGCCACGGCTTATTTAGTTCCCTTTCTCAGGGTCTCACAAGTCTCCAAGAAAGGTGCTGGCTGGACTGCATTTTCATCAGGCTACTCAACTGGGAAAATTCCACATTCAAGCTCATATGACAGAATTCATATCCTTGTGGTTGTGTGACTGAGGGTCCCAGCTTCTTACTGGCTGTCTTAGAGGCCAACCTTCTATCTCTGCCATGTGGCTTCTACATAGGTGGTTCACAATCACAACATGGCTGCTTGTTTCCTCCAGGCCAGCCAGAGAAGTGCTGTCTCTTGTCTCTTACAGTAGAGTCTTAAATTTTATAATATAGTTACCAGATTAATATACCATCACTTTTGTCATATTCTACTGGGTAGAAAGAAGCCATAGGCTCCTCCCACACTCAAGAGGAGTGCATAATACAAGGGTTAGCAATACAAAAAATAACAAACAATATGCACTAGTAGCATCAACATTTCCTGTGAACTTGTCAGCAATTCACATACTCGGGTGCTACCCAATACTATTGAATCAGAAATGCTGACAGCATTCTGTGCGTCTCCAATTTTTCCAAGTGATTCTTATGGCTGCTAAAATTTGAGAACACTGGTCTAGTTGCTAGATCTCATTCACCAAGGAGTAAAGTTTGATGTATCATCTGATGATACTAAGAAATGTGCTGGGGAATGTTTTCAAAATCAGGTTATCTCCTCCAGGATGAACAGGAATTGAAGTGGTGAAAGAGAACAGAGAAGAGAAACTTAAAAACAAGAGTCAGGGTGAGAAGCTAGGTTCATGTTGTTAAATCATGTATAGCAATATCTGATGAGAAGATCGGAATTTGAGGAAGTGGGTGGTGAAAGCAGTTCCTGAACCAAAGTATAGGAAGATTTGGTGCATTTTTATCTGTTTTCTCTACTTAGGGACCTGGCTGAAGCAACAGTATACAAAAAGGGAGTACACTGTTGGTGTTTTTATCCAAAGAGGGTTTATTGAAGGAAACGACAAACGGCTGAGATATATCCACATTCAAGGGACAGATAGAGAAAAAAAATCAATAACTGTAGTATTAAAAAATGCAGGGGGAAAGCTAGAGAAATGTATCTTAGAAATTTAGGACAGGGAGAATTAAAAACAGAGGGAATGTTCAAGAGTGCCGCACACCACAGGGCAGTTTGAATGCTTCCAGTTATGAATGGAACAAACCGAATTCAAACCATTTAAAGCAAGGAATATCTGCATGAATACATTTTCTAGAAAATCCAAGGTGCTGCCTGCCTGGATTGGTTATGGATGGATCTAGAGTATTCAAACATCAGGAGTTTCTCTCTCTCTCTCTCTCTCTCTCTCTCTCTCTTTCTCTCTCTCTCTCTCTCTCTCTCTCTCTCTCTCTCTTTCTCTCTCTCTCTCTCTCTTTCTCTCTCTCTCTCTCTCTCCCACTCTCAATCCTTTTTTCCACAGCAGTGTCAGGCTAATCTTTTATTCCAGAGTTGGGGAAAGACAACATAACACTCTCTCCCCTAGCATTCATACAAATCCTGTAAAAGGAGTCGACTTGGCTCCACTTGGATCACATGACCACCTCAGGAACATAAAATCTGTCCACTGGCCAGCCTGCATCATGTTCCCACTCTTGAAATAATGCAGGAAGGGCCGATGGAGTGACAGCCTGCTAGATACATTGTTATGACCAGTGAGGTCAGTCATGTGAAATGTCCACAATCAGAAGGTCCTTGATGGCAGAGCTCTTCTGGGAGGTGGGCTGCTACAGGCACAAGACCGCAGTGGTTGGAAAAAGTGTAAAGGAAAGGAGGCAGCAGTGCATGTGCCAAGCGGTGTCATGGCTGCTGAACCAGCTTCTGGTAGAGAAATGCATCAGTGAGCCTGGCCTGAGTTACCCAGCTTTCAGTTCTGTTTTTACCATTTTCTTTTCTTTACTGTTTTTTTTTTTTTTAATTTATTGTTCAGACAGATAGAGCAGGGGAGGGTCAGAAGAAAGGGAGACACAGAATCAAAGCAGGCTCCAGGCTCTGAGCTAGTGGTCAGCACAGAGCCCAACACGGGGCTCGAACCCACTAACTGTGAAATCGTGACCTGAGCCGAAGCCGGAGGCTTAATTAAATGAGCCACCCAGGCGCCCCGGTTTTTACCATTTTCAAAAGAGAATTTAAAGTTATTCCTATCTTTGGACCTGAAATAACCACCATTATGCTGTAACAGAGATTTCAGTCCTGGCCATGTGCTTTCCACCTGCACCCCTATCCAAGGGGCAGGAAGTCTTCTTGGGTCAGGTTCCATGGCCCAGCTTCTACATGTGTGCTGGAGTCCAAATTCCCTGCCCAACTGGCTGTGAGTCCACTTACAAGGCTTGCGAAGTTCTTTCCTCCATATGGATCTTCTAGAGGAAGGACCATACTGTTGTAGGAGTCAACTATAGGTCCAACAAATGACTTTTTGCTGTCTGGAGACAGAGTACTTGGAAATGTGGACTCTGATCAACAAATGCATGGGTATGAAGCTTCCTATAATGCTATAGCTGGAGCAGGAAGCATGGAAGGGTATGCTATCAACCAGTTCTGCTTGGTCTCCGTATTCCAGCAAGAAACTCCAAGAAGTCCCAGAGATTTGAACTTGAAAATGAGAATGAAATGAAAAGCACTCAGATGTGGGAGTCAGGAAAAAAGCCTGGATTTAAATCTTGACTTTGCTACTATCCAGGAGTACGTTTCACACTCTCTCTTAGGGGCAATTTCTGGATTTAATATAATAGGATTATTGTTAGTATTTACTAACATAGCACTTCTGAGGTGGCAAGCGAAGTATGCGGCATGTAATAGGTTCTTGATAAACGGTTTGTTCTCTTTCCCTTTACTACTCCAAATAGTGGCAAAATAAACATTTATAAATGTGGTCATTTTTTTTGTGAGTAGGTATTTCTTTATGAAGAAACACCGGTTTGCATGAGTTGTGCCACATTCTGGGATGTTTAAGTTTATCTATAACATATAAATGCCATATATAATTTACATTAAAAATGTTAAATGTCTTTGCCACTTCCTTAGAGGTATTTGCTTTTGCAGTGCCTCATTCACTTCTCTGTTCTACTTCTTAGTAAATTCATAAGAGGTATCGGAATCTAGTTGGTGAGGAAAAATATTCAAAGGCTATTCAAGTTTGGGAATACTCTTCAAATATATTTTGTCCAAGAAGAAATAAGTAGTAAAAACCCAAAAAAAGTGTGCAGAACACTTTATATGATAAAATTATTGTATATCATATATATCATGTACCATCCATATATTTCAACCTGGAAAAATTTTGGAAATGGAGTTCCTGAATATATTCAGTATTCCAAAAGAGTTAGAGAGAGAGAGAGAGAGAGAGAGAGAGAGAGAGAGAGCTCATGCGAGTGCACGAGAGCTTGCCCAAGAGAACTGCCCCTAATCACTGAGCTTAACTGGCATTTTTAAGGTCATCTTATCTACCACTCAGATTCCTTCCTGCCTCACATAGCACACTGCCTTTCAGATCTCCTCTCTTTCCTGAGGACATGGACAAAGGAGGTGTCATCTCCATATCAAGGGACCCTCTTTAAGGACAGAATATCTGACCAGGCCTGGCAGGCATGTTTGGACTGTGTTAGCATGAAAGACAGTGCAAGGCCTATGGGAACTGTTGGAGCCGCTCACTCTTCCTTAGCCCTGCTCCTTGGTCTCCTGGCAGCGGCTATTCTTTCATTCTGTATTCACTACTCAGACTTTGATTCTGGATCTCTGAGCTACTGCCCAGGGTTGCCAGGAGTCAGATTCCAGAGCAAGAAACTGCTATTAGGTGCCTACTGTAGGTCAGTGGCAACAGGAAAGAAGGCAGACAAGGTCCTAGATTCAGGGATTTAGAATCTAGTGGGGGAGACAGACTAAAAAACAAATAAATCTACTGAATTATAAATTCGAGTTATGAAAGAAATGAGATGTCAAAATATAAAATAAGAAAGCATTCCAAATTTCACCATTAGTAATTTGCCATGATTTTGATGAAGCATAATTTACAACTCTAATCCTAATCTTTAGATGCTTAATCTTATGAATACTAATAATTTATTTCCCTGAGAAACCTGATCTTGAATTAGAAGAATGGAAGAAAAGCCAGAGGTTTGGGTAAAGATTAGTAGTGAGGATGAAGCCTTCTTCTTTTTTTTTTTTTTAATAATAACTGCTTCTCTGTGCATGTGGGCAAATACAGGAAGCAGAAGGTCCTGCAAATTATATGATGATCACTTCTGCAATGAGGAGTTGGAAAGCTGGGTGGTGTAGGATTAGAGGTTCTACAGTCTCAAAGCCTAAGTTTGAATTCTAGCTCTGTCATTTCACAGGGTGGTGAGTTTTGAAAAGTTACTAAACTTTGCTAATCTCGTCTCTCTTCATCTGTTAAAATGGATATTAAAGTAATGCTCTATAGGATTAAGAATAAGTAAGATGATTCACATAAAGCACCTAGCACATTACATTGCCTACAGGTATTAGCTACTTTCACTAACGTGAAATATGTTTTTTTTTTTTTTCCAGCAGGGAAGCAAGGACCTCAGTCCTGACCACCATGAGAGCTAAATTTTGCTAATAACAAGAATAAACTTGGAAGTGGATATTTTTGTAGAGCCTCCAGATAAATACTTATTCTGGCTTATACCCTGATTTCTTTCTTGTGAGTTCCTGAACAGAAACCCTAACCAGATTGTACTGGATTTATGGACTTCTGACTCATAGAACTGTGAACTGATAAGTGGAAGTTGTTTCAAACCACTAAATTAACAGGCTTTTGTTACACAGCAAGAGAAAACCAATACAAATACATATTAAAATAACTGTCAGTAGTAACAAACCTCTCACAGAAATCCAGAAGCAAGTAAACAGTAGTGGGTTCATAGGATACTGACAAGGAGCATTGGCCCACTAAAGTTGTATGGTGGTAACTGTAATAATAAATTACTGTTTTGATAACTGTGGTAGTAAGATTGCTTTTCATTTATTTCATCTATAGATATGTCTATATGTATATACATGAATATACACAGTTTGTAACTATTTATTGAGAATATGATAAAATGTTGAAATGATAAATTTATTTTTAAAAGCAGGCATACTGACAATGTATATAAGTCCATTTTTTTATTGATTGTTATTATTCTTCTCTTTGAAGTCTTACTTGAGAGTAAAAGTGTCACATCTTTAAAGCTGGGTTTTATACCGCCCTGAAGATATTTAGTCACTACCTTCTACATGTTCCATTGAAATCTGCACTTTTCATATTCTAGTAATTACCATATTTTGTTCAATTTTACTTACCTTTACTCTTATTTTTCTTTGACTGTTGCTTGCATATAATGCTGTCCCTAGAATATAGAAAGCACCAAGGAACCTCTTCTTTAATTATTAAGTCAATAAATTGATCAATTACTAAAACATAAGAAAATGGTTATCATTATAATAGAAATGCAGATAAGGTGTAGATTCACAAATTCTGTAGTCTGGGCTGGTAAACTACATTTTGTTCATGATACTTCTCACACTTATGTTAACATCATCAATATTCATGGCCTAAGTAGACATTATGGGGCTATATGCAAAAGAGGTACATAGCATTCAACTTAACAATCTCTTTGAAATATCATAAATACGCATAATTATGAAAGTTAAGTGAGTAATCTTGCTGAGGTTGAATGACTACAAAATGGTACCAATTCATCAATCTTTCCTGTGTCCATATGCCTTGCAATATGACTTTGCTACTCCTCTCAACAAAAAGGGAATCTGTTTTCCCATTTGGAATATCCTTGATACTTGCTTTTGCCAATGGAATCTTTGGAGAGTGGCCTTGCACTAGTTCTAAGCCTAGGTCTCGAGTGGCTTTGTAAGTTTTCTCTTTGGGAACCCTGATACTATCATGTGAATAGATACAATCTAACCTGCTGGATAATTAGAGACACATGAACATGCCTGACGACAGTTAGTTGATCACCAGGTCAGTGAGCCTCCAAGTGATGGAAGAAACAGAAGTAAAAACAGACAAAATCAGCCAAGCCTGGGTAAGATCAGCAAAGTTGCCTGGCCGATACATAATCCTAGGAACAATAATAAATTCTTGTTATTTTAAGACACTGGATTTTGGTGTAATTCATTATACAGCAATATATAACTGGTTTACATAGATACTCACATGGAATCAGTAATATATGCATACTCACTCACACATTATACATGAAATATACTTACAGCCTTTAGATTGTGCAATAGGTATGTGCCATGCATACATATAAATATATTTATATACATGGAGGGCAGAGAGCACACATGTATACAGAAAAGAGTTAGTGAGTTTCATAAACTCATTTTTTCATCTCTCGTCAACAACCCAATAACAACAGAAAATTCTAACTCTAACTTTAGGTTAGAGAATTTCTGTGGTGAATCTCCCTCCATAAGTGATCTTAGCTCATAAATTTCCTATAAGTAGCAGCTACCACTCAGTGGTAGTGGCAACTATAGAAAATAGAATAGAAATAGAAGAGAAGTTTGAATCTTTCTGAAGATTGTCAGTGAAGCATCAGGCTTAAAGCCCCAGTAGGTAACCTAAAAACTTGGTCTCAAAATGTAATCTCCTGCAGATGTGAAATGGCTAAGGTTCATGGAATGTCATAATATTAAACCTTCATTTTATCCTCTGAGAAAGAGATGGCTGGGCCAAACTTGTCAAGGGATTAGTTTAATCATAAACATATGAAAACTTTCAATTTTTCTTTTCTTTGGTAGTATTCCAACATTTCAGGTTGCTGTTTCTAATATTCTTCTAATATTAAAATTCAAAATATCTCTATATAATTACAAGATTATTCAATTACGTATTTGTGGGTCCTATATTGACTTTCAATTAAAAGTCCTGCATTAAAAGTATAAAATGGATAAAAAATAGTGAAGAATTACTAGGTAAAATATGACAACCAGAGAGGCAGCCAGAAAATATGAAGACCTGGGATGCCTGGGTGGCTCAATCGTTTGGGCATCTGACTTCAGCTCAGGTCATGATCTTGTGGTTCATGGGTTCAAGCCTCAACCCCAACTCTGTGCTGACAGCTCAGAGCCTGGAACCTGCTTTGGATTCTCTGTCTTCCCCTCTTTTTCTGCTCCTCTCCTGCTTGTTCTCTTTCTCTCTCTCTCTCTCTCTCTCTCTCTCTCTCTCTCTCTCTCTCTGTCTCTTTCTCTCAAAAATAAATAAACATTTTAAAAAGTTGAAAATATGAAGACCTGATGCCCCTTGGCAATCAAAACCCTACCAACTTGCAAACTATATCTTAGTTTTGAGGTCTTGCAAAGTAAAAGTCAAAATATAGAGTGTCTGGTAAACCATCTACTCATTAAAATGAAATCAGAGTAAGAGTGAATCAGAAGTAGACCAACCCCTTTTATTTTAGCCAGGAGACTACAAAAGAGAGTTGACTTGACAAGGATAAGAGAGAAAGAAAAGGAGGAGGAGAAGGAGGAAAAGGAGAAGAGGGGAGGAGAAGCGGGGAAGGAGATAGGGGGAGGCAGAGGAAGGGGAAGGGGACAGAGAAGAGGGAGAAAGAAAGAGAAAAAGAAGAAACAAAGGAAAATCTTGGTCAGCCCTATCAACAAGATGCAGCCCACATTCTCATCACTAAAGTGGTCTAGGGAACTATCTCAGAGTAAATTTTGTTTAAAGTAGGTCTGTCCTGGTCACTTGGCAAGAGAGCAAACACTGATTCATTATGTAAAAACTGTATCTATTGTAAACTTTTAGAAATCATGACAGTAAAAATATTTACCAAATAATAAATAGTGCAGTGGTTAAGATGTTTTAAACTTACAATTAGAAAAGGGTACAGAGGAGAGCCCTGGAGGAAGACAGATTCTAGGTTTCTTTTAGAATGAGAAATTGAAGGTAAGGACTAGAGAAGAGACTGAGAATATAGAGAATGTTGTAACAACCACTATTAAACTCCAGAGGATGCAAAATGATGCAGGAATTGTAGAGAGGTAGGAGAAGAGTGGTCAGAAAAGGGATTAGAATAGGTGATTTGTCATGATAACTTTTGAATCATGGCAATTTTGTAGTAAGGGACATACCTCCAGGATATGAGACATTCTGTGTGATAGCTCTTGATGACCTCAATGTACAAAGTTGGTGTCTATGAATGTGTTAGTGTCTATGAAGAGTTTTCTAAGAGCATGTACTGGGATTGCTGCTCTCTCAACTCCGCAAGAGCTAGGATCATAGTAATCTTACAGCCAAAATTTCAAGACTGTTTCTAGGTAGGATGTCCTACTCATGTTGTGGGGCTTATCCTTTCCTTCCAAAGATGGAGATATGGCAATATCATCATAAAGTTCTCTAGAGACCACTAAATAGAATTCTAAAATAAATTCTAGATATCTATTGCTCTTATAAAAAATCTTAAATTATATTTTCCACTATTTTTGCTTATGTGTAAATGCTCAATGAATTCTGTACAGTAAAGTTACTCTTACAATCTTTTGCAGATCTTGGATTTTTTAATGTGTATACATATATACATATATATGTACTGTCTGAGAATAATGCCGTTTTCTTTTTGTCACATCATCATAAATCATATTTTCTTGCCATATTGTGTGGGTTAGCACCATAAAAAAATTTTTGAAAATGAGTGATGCTAATGGCCATTTTGTTTTGTTCCTTTTAACAGAGAATGTACCTACCATTTTTTCACTATGTATGATATTTTAAAGATGTTTTGATAGATAATGTCTTAGTTAAGGAAATTCCAAGCTGTTTAAACTCAGCAAGGCATTTTAGCATGAATATCATTAAATATTTTGACATGCTCACAAATTAAAAAATATATATATATATAGGTTATATTAGTCTGCAGATACCAGAATTGTATTTAAACTGTTTATTATATCAACAATGAACACAAATAAGCATATTTTTTCCAAGCCAACCATATACTTCTGAAAGTCAGCCAATCAGGTAAATAAAGATTTATTCAAATAAACTTGCTTCTGAGAATCAACCAATCAACTTACCTCTGAGAAACCAAGCATTACTAACTGATGACACCCACCATACCCACCTCTAAAAGTCCACCAACTTCTAAATTCCTCTGATCCTAAACACTCTAGATATGGTTAACATTCTGCTCTGTTTGGGAAGACTGTGACTGACTAGCATAGATCTTCCTTCCTAAAGTTACCAATGAATTCAGTTTTTCTTTTTTATTTCTGAAATATCATTTGAAAACTGCCTTTATCATAATGATCTTTTTTTAATGTTCTATATATTTACAGAGAGAGAAGCAGAGACAAAGAGAAAGGGAGAGAACACAATCAGGGGAGGGGCAGAGAGACAGGGAGACACAGAATCTGAAGCAGGCTCCAGGCTCTGCACTATCAATGCAGAGCCCAATGTGGGGCTTGAACTCACAAACTGTGAGGTCATGACTTAACCTGAAGTTGGACGCTTAACCAACTGAGCTACTCAAATGCCCCTGTAATGATCATACTTTAAAAATACATTAATATGATGAACTACATAAAGCCCATGTTTTTAATGTTAAATTAGCCACATATTTCTGGTATAAATCAACAGTAATAGTATTTTGCTTTGTAGATATAAGTTGATGGATTCAATCTGTTAACATTGTAAGCACGATTTTGCATCTATATTTGTGAAATTGGCATTTTTTCTTATACTCTCCTTATCAACGTTGTTATCAAGACATTTCAAACTTTATAATTTGAATTTTTCTGTATTTTGGGATAAAGGACATGGAATTAGAAAATTTAGCATGAGTTATCTGGGCTTGTTTTGGTTAGTAGATTTATAACTACTTATTTTGATTATTGATTCTCTACCACCTCAAAATTCTCTCAAACTTATTACAGCTACAATAACCATATTTATGAAGATATTGAGTTGCTTTATGCAAGGACTCTGGGGCAACCCATCACCTGAGCCCCTTCAAGTATTCGTTATTTTCTACCAGGAGTCCACCTTCAGAATCATCCATCAGTCATTCATGTACAACCCGGAAATGCTAAGAAATTAATTATCCTTGGGCTAGAATTGACCAAGGAAGAATGAGAACAAATGGATACCTGTCCCCCTTGCTTTCCCTGGATAAAGAGTTCTGACACATATCTTCTTAAATCCAGCAGTATTTACCTGGAGTTGAGGACAATTTGATAAATTCTACGGCTGGCCTTCCCTTTTCTCCAGTTTCATTCTACCTGTCCTGTACTTCTGTTCCATGGCAAGTAGCACATGCAAAGCTTTATGTTTGACTCTAAGAAAACTCAGGCCAAAGCATTTTTTATAATATGTTTATCTGATTTTTCTACCTTTTCTGTTCATTGTGTTAAGATACATTTTTATAAATAAATCAATTTTGTCTCAATTGTCAAATTGCTTGACAAAATTGCTCATGGTGCTTCTTTATAATATTTAGTAATTTAGAAGATGCATAAAGTTATGTTCCTTTAAGGAAAGAAAACCTTCATCAATTAAACTATGACATATTATTGATTGTAATACATCCTGATTTCAGACATCTTAAAATATAAGAAAAGATACATTTGTATATTTCAAATCCTAGCATTGATTTTCATACTTTCAATCTATTTATGTAATTTTTAAGTCTTTTTAAAAGACTTGGCTTTATGTGGTTTTATGTTGATTTCTTCCTTATACTTTCTTAAGATCGTTCTTCAGTTTTTATACTAATTTCTCATGCTGTGTTGTAACTGCATTATTTTCAGGCATTTTCCCCCTAATATAAGCTTATGGAACTAAAGTTTTTCCTCTAAGTACTACTTTAGCTGTTCCAACAAATTGTGATATGCGGTTTTGATTACAAATTGGTTCTAAAGTTTTATCCATTATGACTTAATTTTTGACCTATGAGTTATTTATATACCATTTTAAAATGTCCAAACTTTAAAGTATGGGGCTTTTAAAAGTTAGTTTTGAACATGGAATTATAACTCACTTTCTTATGATTAGGAAACATTCTCTGGATGATACCCTTTCTTTGTTATTTATTGAGAGTCATTTTTGTTACATTTAGTATATTTTCATTTAAAAAATATGAGGGGTGCCTGGGTGGCTCAGTCGTTTAAGTATCTGACTTCAGCTCAGGTAATGATCTTGCAGTTCTTGAGTTCAAGCCCCTCATGAGGCTCTCTGTTGACAGATTGGAGCCTGAAGCCTACTTCAGATTCTGTGTCTCTCTCTCTTTCTCTGCTCCTTCTCTGTTCACACTCTGTCTGTCTCTTTCAACCAAGAAAACTAAATATTAAAATTTGTTTAAAAAATTATATATGTTCCATGTAGGCTTGAAAAATGTTTATTCTCAAATTTGTAGACTCAAGATTTCACCCTTCTATTTTTAAAAATGTTTTACATTATGTATCTATTCTTGAGAAAGAGAGAGTGAGTGAGCATGCATGAGCAGGGAATGGGCAGAGAGAGAGGGAGACAGAGAATCCCAAGCAGGCTCTGTACTCACTGTCAGAAGAGAGTCTGACCTGGGGCTGGGACTCACAAACTATGACATCATGACCTGAGCTGAAACCAAGAGTTGGACATTTAACCAACTGAGCCAACCAGGCACCCCTCACCCTTCTATTTCTCTCTCTCTTTTTTTTTTAAACTTTTATTCTATATATGTATGGTCTTATTATTCTGTCCCTATGCCTCTTAATTGCTCTTTCATATTTTCTCTCTCTGTGGGTTTCTCTCCTTTTATTTTCTGTAATTTCCCAGCTATAACTTTAATCTCACTAATTCACTACTTATCTAATTTGGTGTTTGGTTGAAACAGAGTTTGCTAATTTGCTTTATTGACTTTTAGTTATATTTTATTTGCAAAATATAAATTTTGTTCATTTTCAGCCCTATTTAATCATTTTCAGAAAGTTTTTCATTTTTATATACTTTATTCATCATTTAAAAGTATCTAATAATTCAATCACATAAAAATATTGCTTGTTGTGTCTATGTTCTTGCCCTTGGAAGACTGCACAAGTATTGTGTCATTTATCACATTCACGGGGAATTTATCTGTAGGAATTCTCTCTAATCTAAATTAAATGTTGTTCTTTAGAACAGTTTTACCAGTTTCTATCATTTTTGGTCCCACCTGAGATTGTTTTTTATATTAATTTACTGGATTGGGTGTTCCTGGATACTGCAAGAGGGAAAATATTTAGTCTCCTATGAAGTCATAATCATATTTTTTAATTCACAGGAAAGCTATGTTCATTTCTCCATTAATCCCAAGACAGCTGAGTTTCTTTGTTTTCCAGCTGTTAAAGATTTATTGTTTTCAATCCTATCTGTTCTATGATAGTGAAGTCTTTTGAATGTCCAAATAAATGATGATATAATCTTTTAAATGTTCTGAATTTCAGTTACCCACCATATAAGGGCCAAACACTTATCTAGCGTGTGACTGTGAAAACCAACAATTTTAGTCATTGAAACTGCAGCACCCAATCCCAGCCTGTCATCCCTTCCAATAGCTGTTGTCTTTAGTTTTAATTTCTCCTTTGTGCTCCATCAAGATTTCTATACTTATATACTCAGTTATACTTTTTAAATAATGTTGTTTTAGCATGTATGTAGGAGGGTATTCAGGACATTTAGTCTGCCTAAATATTGAAAAACAAAATTCAAATTCATTCATTTCTTAAGTTCATTTCAAAGTTAATTGAAATAAAATTCTCAAATGGCCTCACTTTCCACCCGATGTGACAAGAAAATATCTTAATCACATCTGTCTGCATAGAACTACACAATGGGTTTGACACATAGACACAGAAAAAACAAGCTACTACAAATAGTTGTACAACATGGAAATCTTCAATAGCTTTGCTGGTGGAAGGAAATATAATTGTAGGCATTTCTATCCAACCAAAATTAGCAGTTGCTAGTTTTCTACCCCAGAAAAATGCATCTGATAGCAGTTTACTGAAACTCCATCATTGCAAAATTTCACTGGTATAGGGGTAAAAAATCCCGCTCATATAATCAGAGAAATTCTGTGTTTAGCTCATTTCTCCAGCTTATCAACTTCTAAATTTAATCATTTTTAAGTATACCTACAGTAATGAATTATGAAGTTATGAAGAAATGATTCATTACACAAGCCTTTGATTCATTCACTGCCACCTATGATCATAACCACCATTTAGAAGTGTCACTTAGGAATAAAATTTTAGACAAACATAAATGTGTAATATTATAATGTGTAAAAATCCTTGAACAGAAAACAAATGCTCACTTGATTGGAAGTTAAATATACAAATACAGAACTGGTGATTTAAGCAGCTTTAAAAATAGTTGCTTGTATAATTTTGTTCGAATGAGGTATAGAATCATATTTTTAATAGATAACTACACTGAATACTTATCATGACAATCATGGATTTATTGTCTTTCAGTTCCAAATCCACTCTTTCTTGCTATGTCTTGTGTAATTGAAATAGTTCCACCCCTCCCCTCCTGAGTTTTTCTTTGATACCTAGCACAATGTTTATCATTAGATGGCATTAAAAGAAGTCTGGAAGGAAAAGTAGAAGTTGTTGTTGTTTTTCTGGGTTCCAATGTGTTTTATTCTTCCTGCCTCTGATGGTCAGTGGTTTGAGAGACAGCTGTAGGGACTGTGCCCTCGGCAGGATTCACCTGCATCCCAGTGGGCAGCTCCCTTGCTGGTGGAGTGTGGGAGACCCAAGGGTGCACCCCTCCCAGTGAGATTCACATCACTGCAAAGTAAGATTGTCATATTTAGCAAATAAAGATATGAGACAGTTAAATTTGAATTTCAGATGAAGTGCTTTTTTGCAATATTTGAGATATATATATGCTACCCTTTTACTCATTATTTACCTGACATTCAAATTTTGCCTTGCATCCTTTATTTTATCTGCAACCCTACATCCAGTGGGACTTTTCTGTTTATCAGTGCAGAGAGTTGGCAACCTTGTTGATAGTTTTCTGCTCAGCTGCTCTAGTCTACAGTACCTCTGTGAATTTTGTCATCCAGTGGTCCACAACCATACCTTCTCAAACAAAGTTTGAGTTTCAGCCTGAATTGGGGTCAGCAGGGTCGGGGGGGCTAGTTCTTCTAACTCTTGTTCCTCCTCGCATCCTTTCCCTTGGCTTTGGAGGTAGCAGCTATTCCCTATGTTTGCTATTCCTGTATTCTGTAAGAGTTGCTTTCTCCTTACTAAATCTTAATTAGTTAATAATTCTTTATATTAATTTTTTCCCATGCCAATTACTGTAACTGATTCTGTTTCCTAACTGGATCTTGATTGATGCACAATTAGTACTGTCAGTAGCCCTAAGAGATAATGCTTTAAAGATGAAATTTAGGCATTGGTTTGGTCGTGCTCATGGGCTTCAATAGGGTGGTGATATCCTGACCATTGGGACACAGAATGCTAATAATTCAAAGCAGGTAGTGGTGTCGCAGTTAATCAGACTACCACCTGTGGTTGATTCTGATGAAATGCCAACCGAAGCACGTGCCTCGGGACCCTAAGTGGCTGTAGCACTTGACCGTTAAGCAATCACGATACACAGAAGCATTGTGATGTGAGAGGAATCTGCTGAGTGTGCTGGAGCGCTTACAAAAAATAAATGACAAGTTCAAGTCCTTTAACCCTCGGTTCAATCATGATCTGAAAATCAGAGCTTTCATGACAGCCCTCACAGAATCTCTTATATTTTTAGCCATAGAGCTGTTTCTGCTCAAAAATCAAACAATAATTGTGCAGGTTGCCAAATAACATCAGTTCAATTCAGGATGTCACCATGTGACACAGTTTCTCATATGAACGCGGCATTGATTTGAAAAGAATGGAACCAAGCTTAGAATTGAAGACACTAGCTTGGACTTAGAACGGGCATGTCAAACTCGCAAGTCAATTTGAGCTTCCCTTGCAAGTGGAAGAAGCTTTTCCTTTGTGTCAGAGGAGTGTGCTTTATTTGGAAACACTTTTATAACTTCACCTTTTATAGATGCGTTTTTCAAAGGATGCTTCTACTCCTCAAGAACCATCAAATTACCCCTTAATGCCACGAGAGCCATAACTAGAGTCAAATATCAGAATATTTCCAGCGCTATGAAGAAGACCCGGTGGCTCTCACCTTCCAGCATATTTCCAGCATCTAAATGAGCAGTCTCCTTGCTCAAACTATTTGGGGGACACGCTGGTAATTACCCTCCAGCAAGCTTCATCGTCGTTTTACCGAGAAGCTTCTTGGTGTGTTCTGCTGGCACCCACACAGGTGACTTCCATGGACAGGTGTGCCTGGGGATCCCATGGTTTTCACCTTCAGGGGAGTGTTGTCAGCACCCTGGCACACGGTTTCCTCACTCTTGGTGTTTGGGAGAGCCCCGACCCCACATCTTTTCAGGGAGTGTTATTAACGGCCCAGTAGGCATTTTCTTATTCTCAGCTAAGAGAAACTGCTGGAAAGAGGCTTTTAGTAATGTGGTGGTGAGATGAAGAGGGAAGGGAGTTCTATGGTTCTAGGATCAAGTCTCGGTCTTTTAGCCAGCTTCTGCCTCTGGACTGCGAACTACACAGGACTTCTCGGGTTTTGTCATGGCTCTTGCTTGCTTGCTTCTCATGTTTAGGTGGGGTAGGATGGCTAAAGCGAGCTGCAGGGATATCTCGGTTCTTCTACATAGAAGGCTAGAGCCGGGTGGAGTTGGGTAATGCCTTCCCCCAAGCTCTGAGAATATCCCAGCAGGTTAGGAGCTGGTTAATTAGTTTCTCCAGAGACAGTACTTGTTAAGAACATAGTGCTCTGGAGTATTTAAAAATGTTTCCTTTTCCCCTCCTGACAGAAACAGGAGAGAAGTTTTCTCTGATATTTACTGTGGGAACCTAGTAGAATTCCTAGAGGTAAATCTCAACAATACTGTGGGGACCCCTGATGATTGGATCCCCTAACTCTCAAACTTGTCCAAATAGAGCATCTGGCAGTTCATCAATTACAGACCAGGTTTTTCTGCCAGCCCCATTTTCCGAGGTTGTTTCCACTTGCGAATATTGTTGATTTATCAGTTTATTTAGCTTTTTACTTGTTGCTAGGACAGAGTGGTGACTTCCCAGATCCTTAATACAGACCTGGAAATTGGAAATCTATAAATTTGCTATATAAATCTATAAATTTGCTA
This sequence comes from Suricata suricatta, assembly GCF_006229205.1. Lineage (NCBI taxonomy): Eukaryota > Metazoa > Chordata > Mammalia > Carnivora > Herpestidae > Suricata > Suricata suricatta. Next base: position 38,707,804 of record NC_043703.1, read on the forward strand.
TATATAAAGCTACTATTCATAGCTGTCTCCTTTAGAGCTCTCTTTGGCTACTTTTAGGAATCACTTCTTACTAATCATACGTTTCTATATTAAATGCTTCTTCAGTTCATTGGTGTGTTTTCTTTCCGTTGACTGGAACCTAATACATTTATAATCACATTCTTCGCATATTTAAACACATCTAGGAAGAAAATTTACAATATGTAATTTAAATTGGGTAGTACATTCAGTGTCTCCAGTGTTCAAGGCTCTATAAGTACTGCAATAAAATAGCTCTTACTTCACACTAGTGTGGACTTAGGCTTAGGGGGCACAGGGATAAGTATCCGTTGACTTCAGAGACCATATCTGTGGTAAGTTTCTGCTCCTGCATGGTTTTTAAGCCACTCACTGCATGTATGACCTTCTTGACAACAATTTAATTAATTATCTTTCCTTGTACATTAATGAAAGTTGTCTTTCAATGTTTGCAACCCAAACCATAATGAGTATAGCACCAAAGATTAAGATACATTACCTGAAAAGTTCTTTCATAATTAATTGAAGAACTTCTACTAGACCTATGATTTAAATTCTTCATTGATTTGGCATACAATTAAAATCTTGACTCATGTTAACAATTTTTTGTTATTTGCTAGCTAGATTTAAAAAATAGACATAAGATGTGGCTACTGAAGGTTTCTTAGTATATGGAAAGTTTGGTTCTAAGGTTTTGGCCATCTGAACTATCTTATAAGGGAAGAGAGCCAGAAAGAGAGACAGATATACTGATCTATCATAATAATTTAGGAAATTATTATAAATTTAACAGCAGGGTGTATGGCTATGTACGTGTGGAAAGCACTTAGATGGTGAAGAGTAGGTGAATAGTGAGAAGTGAGAAGGACAGTGATGATGGAAAACAACTAACAGAGGACAGGGAGGAAGAGGCTTAACAACTCAGAGGCAAGCAGAGGGGCCAGCAAAAAATTCCTGATGGCAGAGAAGTTTGAAGGATTTGAAGAACAGGGATGTTGAATACCAAATTATATTTTTTTCCCTCAAACAATGATCTCCTAACTGCTAGTATTTTTTTTAAAGTATTTGTAATATATTTTGTAGCTTTAATTAAAATCTTTAAAATTCAATCTCCCAAATTTTCTTTAGAAAATCTTGATGTAGGGGTGCCTAGGTGGCTCAGTAGGTTAAGCATTTCGGCTCAGGCCATCCAGTCACATTTGTGAGTTCGAGTCCTACATCAGGGCCCTGTGCTGACAGCACAAAAACTGCTTGGGAGTCTTTCCCTCTCCCTCTATCTGCCCCTCCCCCACATGAACACAAGTTCTTCCTTTTTCTCAAAATAAATAAATAAATAAATAAATAGAAATGGCTAGGTGACTCAGTGGGTTAAGCGTCCGACTTCAGCCTTGGTCACGATCTGGCCTTCCCAAGTTCAGGCCTGGCATTGGGCTCTGTGCTGACAGCTCAGAGCCTGAAGCCTGAGCTGTGTCTTCCTCTCTCCTTCTGCCCCTCCCCCACTTGTGCTATGTCTCTATCTCTCAAAAATAAACAAACAAAAAAATCAAAAAAAATAAAAGAATAAATAAACTTATAAAATAATAAAATCTTGATGTAGTAATATCCCAGGCCATTCTGATATATGGAATTATTAAAATATCTATTTCTTTCCTGAAACTTAGGAGGCCATTTTGATTCTCCACATGAACATATTTAATGGGTGAACATTTACTTTCCAAAAGGTTTCTTCCATGTGCTTCTTAAAAGTTTGTTTTATCATTTCCAGTGGAAATAAACATTTAGATATGGCAAAGAATTTAAATAAATATTGATATTCATTAACAATGTATTTATGTTCTAAAACTTGGACAAATTAACATTTTTATAGTTTTGGCATTGAGAAATTTTTCAATTGCCAAGAAAATGACAGTAAAAATCCAGAGTAAAATTAACCTCACTACTTCCACTGTATACTCCATTGGATAGCATGAATTTGTTTCATAAACAACTCTTAGATTATCAGTGCAGGGAATTGAGTGAGATTTTTGTCCAGGGAACAATGCAGAATATAAAAAGTGTCTGTATAATACAAAATAGATTCTCAAAACAAAAACAAAATCTTAAATCTAAAAATACTATTGGATTTTCCTATTGTTTACAAAAGTTGAGACTTTAAATTCAGAATGTATAAAAATATATTTTGATCATATTTGAACATGTGGTGTGTATTCTGAAATAAAACTATGTTTTTACAGTGACACTGAATTTTTTAAATTAATGGCAAGTTCCATACAGCAGGAGGGCAGAATTTTAGGCAATAAGTAATTGATATATATCATGCATATAGGTGAGGATGCTTAATGTGAATTAAAAAAAGTAAATGGAAAGTAATGTATCACTTTTTTTTTTAATTTTTTGTTTTATTTATTTTTGATACTGAGAGAGACAGAGCATGAGAGGGGGAGGGGCAGAGAGAGAAGGAGACAGAACTGGAAGCAGGCTCCAGGCTCTGAGCTAGCTGTCAGCACAGAGCCCGATGCAGGGCTGGAACACATGAACGTGAGATCTGACCTGAGCCGAAGCCAGAGGTTTAACCGACTGAGCCACCCAGGCGCCCCTTTTAATTATCTGAATGATGAATTGGAAACCAGTGAAAAAACTATTTGTCATTTAGAAAGAAATGGAAATTGTTAGCTTTATGAAGAGATGGACAGTAGTGAGCAAGGGGCAATAATAAAAGACTGTCCAGTTATTTAAAATAAAAGGAAAAAGGGGTGCCTGGGTGGCTTAGTCAGTTAAGCATCTGATTTTGGCTCAGGTCATGATCTCGCAGTTCATGAATTCAAGCCCTGCAGCAGGCTCTGTGCTGACAGCTCAGAGCCTGGAACTTGCTTCAGATTCTGTGTCTCCCTCTCTCTCTCTCTCTCTCTCTCTCTCTCTCTCTCTCTCTCTCTCTGCCTCTCCCTGACTCACAGTCTGTCTTTCTCTCAAGAATGAATAAACATTAAAAAAATAGTAATAAAATGAAAGGAAAAATTGTCACCTATACATTAACCAAGCCATACATAATGGATGCAATCAAAGTTATCCAAAATTATCTCAAAGAGGATGACGCAATATAAGACAAAGCTTTACATCAACTTAACAGATGAGTTAGTTTATCTGTAGAAGGTTTATGCTTAAACTTGGAGTTTGGTTAGAAGAGAGGAGAGATTAAGGTCAGCAGAGCCAGGGCAAGACCATTTGCTGTGTCAGTGATTTTGAACTACAGGACATCTGTCTTTTCTCCACAACACGTGTCCTGGTCCCGCACTTACACTCTGAATCAGAATTCACAGTTCAGGGAAGTGAGATTTGAGCATGGCCTTGTAACATTGCTCCCCAAGTAATTCTGATGTTCACTACTTGAACAGATTATTGACTTAAAATATTTGATTCTTTCTTTCTTTCTTTCTTTCTTTCTTTCTTTCTTTCTTTCTCTCTCTCTCTCTCTCTCTCTCTCTCTCTCTCTCTCTTTCTCTCTCTCTCTTTCTTTCTTTCTTTCTTTCTTTCTTTCTTTCTTTCTTTCTTTCTTTCTTCCTTCCTTTTTACTGAGAGAGAGAGAGAGACAGAGAGAATTTCACAAGGGGCAGAGAGACAGGGAAAAAAAAAAGATAGGGAGAAAGAGAGAGAGAGAGCCTAAGTAGGACTCAAGCTCACACAAAGAAAGTGGGGTTGGAGCTCACCTAAAGTGGGGTTTGAACTCACTAACCATGAGATCATAAACTTAGCCAGAGTTGGATGCTTAACCGACTGTGCCAGCCAGGTGCCCCTAAAATAGCTGAATGTGTAGGAAGTGGGCCTGAGTACGTTGTAGATGGATTCATTTAGTTAGTTGATTAACTTTGCTTAAGAATCTTTCAAATAATTCTTATTCTTTGTTTATAAATTTGATTTAATATATAGATATTTACTAAGTATATGCTATGTGAAAATGAAAACTTATATTTCTAAAACACGTTTTAAATTTTCCTCTGAATATATGACTGTGATTCTGTTTTCTTTTTTCAGAGAAAAAACACAAAAGGCATTCAAGACCTCCAAACATCTTTAAGGACATAATTGTCATCGAGGTTTATTTTACAAAAGAAAGTGTTTTTAAAAGAAAAAAAAAAGTGTACTTTTCACCTAGAAGAAGAAAGTTAACAATTATTTTATTGCCATTATTAAATCAATACCATGGTAATAAGAAATGCAATCCCATCGTAGAGCACGGTGGCTTATGTATTTATAAATATACTCAGTATGCTCAGGAATCCAAGCTTTTGTCCTCAGCTTAAATTTCTCCCCTGAGTTCCAGCTCTGTATTATCCCTACAATGTAAGTGGCAATTCCATTTTGGATAAGGTTCTCAATATTAATATGACCAAGAAAGTATTTTTCTCAAAATACTCTTCCAGCCTTGGTCTTCCCTATCTTAATAAATGGTACCACCTTTACTCAACTTCTTAGGCCACGAACCTAGTTGCCAACCTTGACTTCTGTCTTTGCCTCCAACTCATAACCATTAGGATTTTTTGATTACTTCTTTTTACCCAGCCACTAACTAACCATAAGTTTAAATACCCCTCTCTCTCTCTCTGAATTGCTGCCACAGCCCCTGGCTTGTCCTTCTGCTGTATCTTTCCATTTCTCTTAAAGTCAGGTGGTCATCACTGATTT
>NC_043703.1:38712601-38862103 GCF_006229205.1 Suricata suricatta
CAGAAGGGCTCATGCATAGGAGCACATGTACCCCAATGTTCATAGCAGCAATGTCAACAATAGCCAAAACATGGAAAAAGCCTAAATGCCCATCACCTGATGAGTGGATCAAGAAGATGTGGTATATCTACACAATGGAGTACTACATGGCAATGAGAAAGAATGAAATATGGCCATTTGTAGGAAAGTGGATGGACCTCGAGGGTGTCATGCTAAGCGAAATAAGTCAGGTAGAGAAGGACAGATACTATATGTTTGCACTCATAGGTCTAACAGGAGAACAGGAGAAACCTAATGGAGGACCAGGGGGAGGGGAAGAGGGAAAGAGAGTAGGGGAGAGAGAGGGACGCAAAACTTGAGAGACTATTGAATACTGAAAGCGAACTGAGGGTTGAAGGGAAGGGGGTAGGGGGAAAAGAGGTGGTAGTGATGGAGGAGGGCACTTGTGGGGAAGAGCACTGGGTGTTAATATGGAAACCAATTTGACAATAAACTATTTTTTTTTAATTTAAAAAAATAAACTATAAAAAAAATAAAATGTAGAATTCATTCATGTCCCTCCACTGTCCTAAACCCTGCAAATGGTCTCCAGAAATTTTAGAATGTAAGCAAACTCCTTAGCAGGGTCTACATAACCTTATGTAATCAGCCCTAGGAAGACCTCCAATCTCACCACTCTGTACTCCCTTCTTCCCTGAAGCGGTTCCCTTTGTAGACTGACTTCATGGCTTGTCTTCACTGTTCCAGTCCTTTGGAAAGCTTCAGAGCAGTGTGACTCACTCTTCTGGTCTTTTCTATCTCTGTTCCAGTGTACTTCTACAGAGAGGTTATTAACCACCCTAAGTAAAATAGTCTTCCCCCAAACCACTGCCTATGCCTTTGTTTTGGTCATTTGTCTTGCTTCTTCTTTTCATTACACAGGGCTTAGTTGCTTGTTTAAAATCTGTTTTGCTCATGAGAGTATGAACCATGAATCAGACTTTTAAAAATATCAAATTAATTTTGGTATTTTAATAAAAATTTAATTTTTAAATTATTATTGTTCTCAGAATTTAACAGTACCTGCATATTAATCAAATGGTAAATGTACTTTAGATGAATGAATTAGAGATGAAGAATGTTAGATATTGCCTCCTTTCTCCAAGTATCAGTCACCTCTATCACGAAGCCTGAATGGCCTAGACCCGTGAGACGCTTTATGTCTATTTGACACTCATTTTCCTTATTCAAGAGCCCCTTGTTGATAAAGACAGGGCAGATGCTCAAACTGCTGCCCTTCAACATTCATTTCTCTCTCATCAAATCCCGCTACTACTCACCTCTTCAACCTATGTCAAACCTGAATTCTTGGGCTTTTTCACTGAAACTGATGACAGACACATTTTAATGTTTTTCAGATCTTCATTTTGCACTTATCAATTGGGTGGTATTTGTATATTGATAAGTAAATAAAAACCCAGCACCCCTTTCTTTACTGTGTCCCTCATCATATATATACTAAATTCAGCTGACATTCAAAATTTCCCTAATTCCTGCCTCCCAAGTCTTATCTCTATTTTCATATAAATCTCCTAGAAGAGCCAGACCAAAAATATTCTCATACAGATGTTTTAAGGTAAACGATTAGAGGTGTTATTTAGGTATCTAGGAGGTTGAGAAAGTGCTAGATACAGGATGAGGAATTGATGAGAGGAAATAAAAAGTTTATGTTTTTATAATCCACTAGGTTGTGAGGGAAATTGTGGGGACATAGAGGGAAAAGATTGGTCATGAAATGATAATTCCTCACATTGAGGAATATATGAAGGTTTAATATTCTGTTTCTCTCTCTAAATATATATACATATGTGTATGTATATTTATAGTAAGATACATATATATGTACAAAATACATATATATAGAATACAATGAATATATACATAAATGTATATACTCAATGCATATATATACACTATATATATATATGTAACTGCTTCTCAATTCTCTACTAGCTCCACTCATACATTCTCAATATTAAAATAGAATGTGTTTTAAGGTCACTAAATGTTTACTTATATCTATACAACCGATGGGAAAACTGTCTTTGCGTCTTTATGTTTTAAGTTAGGAGATCCTTGAAACTATTTGTCAGGAGACATATGCTTTCGTGTACCAGATGGTTTGTGGAAAAATGTAAGAAACCAGGATTACTTCTTAAATATTTTTAGGTGTTTGCCTGAAGCATTTCCATTGACTTAAGAGAGGAGTTAAGTCATAATATTGTTTCAGAACGTTTTAATTTATTCTGAATTTGGCAAAAGTATTGTTAAGTCACTGAAGGGAGGTTACAAAATGAGTAGGACATTTAAAGGTAAAATAATACAATTTCTGCCTTTATATGGCTTATGATGGGAGGAGAGCCAAATTTATATTAGTCTGTCGAACTAACAGAAGTGATAAAGGAGAAAGAGGGAAAGGATATCCATATAACTATATAGGATAATGCCTATAACATAACAAGGAATTGATTTAGTAGCTGTATTCATTTCCTAAGACTTCCTTAGCCAAGTATCACACTCTAAGTGGCTTAAAACAACAGAATCTTGTTGTTTCACAACTCTGAAAAGTCTAGAACTCTCAAGTCAAAATGTTGACAGGGCCGTGCTCCCTCTGAAGCCCCTACAGGATTCTTCCTTGCCTTTTGTGATAGTCTGCTTCACATTGTTCCTTTGCTTGCTTTGCATGATTCCAATCTCTGCCTTGTCCTCACTTGGAGTTCTCTACATGTGTTTCTGTGTCTTCCCTTATAATGGCACCAGTCATACTGGATTCAAAGTCTATTCTACTCCAGTATGATCTCATCTTAATTTAGTTACACCTTTGAAGGCCTTATTCTCATTAAAGGTCACATTCTAAGATAGTGGGAGTAACAACTTCAACATATCTTCTTTTGGAGAAGATATGTATCAATAGCTGTGGCTTATGAGAAATATTAATAAAAGTGTATCAATTAGATGGAAAAATTACACAGCAATAGAGATATGATAAGAGGCTTCCCAAATGAATGAAGAACTCAGATATATCTTGAAAAAAGAGAGACTATTGATAGTTGGAAAAAGCAGAGATTGTGTTTAGGAAACCAAGAATATGCAATTGAACTGGAGAACAAGTTGGGTGTGAATATCACAAAAGGAAAATAGTGAAAAACAGGGTTGGGACGATTTTAGGATCAGTCTCCATTACAAGACCAGTGAATTTGTATTAAATTCTCTAGACAACTTTGTCAGCACAGGCCATGTCAGAAGTTGATATGACTGGATCTGCATGTTAAAGATCAATATAGTAGACAGCTGGGGTAAAAGTCCAGGTTAGAGAAATGACTTTCTGAATGAGAATGGTAAAAATGAAAAAGAGGTGCTGGATTTTTTTTTCAATCCACGTTTGAATTCTTTGTAATAAAATACACACAAAATATAAGGTCCACTTTTGTTTCAAGCACATTTTCCTTTTTTGTTTAATGACAAATAACAAAACTCAAAAGTCATTCCTCAACATTTGGTGTTTATATTATCTCTGGAAAGTTTTGCACCAAATTGCATCAAAAGAGGCAATTTAAAATTGTTGCAGATTTACTTTATTTAGAGAATGCATTATTAAAATTAGCCAAGTTCCATCTTTGTTTATATTGTTATGCTTTATTTTGTAAAAGTTTAAAAATATCTCTTTGATTTTTTTTTTGTAAGAAGCTAATTGTATTTGTACTTCCTTTCCTACACCTAAAAGGTTTTCTTCTCAGGAACAGGCATTCCAAAAATATATTTCAGGAAACATTTTATCAAGTCAAGAAAAAAAAACCTATTTAGTCACAGCTAAGAATAAACTTGTGCAAATAAAAACCACATGCCAGACAAAGCCTTATAAATTTATTCATTCATTCAAAAGAGTTTTATTGATTACCTATTATAATTAAACCACTACATCAAGCAAAATGTAGAATAAAAAAGCTTTCCGATGTGGTCTCTTCTTTAAAGTTACTTGTATTCTAAAATTGAATATAAGACTCTTACTAAAATAAGTATGGTTCAAAGAGAAGAGTGATCGTTGCAACAGATGTGTGGTAAATAATTAAAGTTGAGTGAGATACACAGTGCTACTCCAGAAGCACCGACATCCTCTATGTCTTTGCCATTAGAATTCCTGTATTGTTCAGGTAGCAGAAAACCATGTGGTAGTTGATCTTGGTTAGTTGAAGGCTAGGAAATCACGGTTATTCCACCTTTCCAGAGATAGGCATGTGAATGGCCATGTGACATGATTCTAGCCAATAAAATATGACCATTCAGACACATCTGAGGAAACCGTTCTCACTCTTAAAAAGAAACTTAAGGAGGGGGATGTCTTCTTCGTCTGTCTGGATTTTTAAAAGTGTCAGTTCTCTTTTACACCTCGAACAGTGGCAACCAGCTTGGACTGTTGAGGTTTGCTAACACCACGAGGATGGCAGGCTAGCAAGAGGAATCTAGAGAACCTGGATTCTTGATGATTTGAACTAAGGAATTTATTCAGGCACAGAAGTATCCTACCATGGGATTTCTCATCTTGTGCAATATTATATTTTTATGATTTAAAAACTAATTCTGTTTGGTGGAAGAGGAGTGATATGGAGCTGGAAGCATCCCAATTAAAATTAAATTCTATGTAGATGACATTGGGTTAGTTCTTAAAGAATTCTTCAATTTTAATTAAATGCTGTTCTAATTAATAAAACTTCAGGTTTATTAAATGTTGAAGTGGTTGGTAATATAGTATGGCAGAGGAGCTGACATAGGTTCAATATTTTGTCTTATATTGCTTTTTTTTTCTTGAGCGAGAGACAAGAGAGCATGAGTTGGGGAGAAGGGCAGAGGTGAGGGAGAGAGAGAGAGAGAGAGAGAGAGAGAGAGAGAGAGAGAGAGAGAGAGAGGGAGGGAGAGAGAATCTAAAGCAGGCTCTACACTCAGGGCGGAGCCTGATGTGGGGCTAAAAACCATGACCCTGGGATCATGACCTGTGCCAAAAATCAAGAGTTGGATGCTCAACTGACTGAGCCACTAATGTGCCTCAGTTTAAATGTCAAATGATTTATGTAGAAATATCATCTGTTATATATATTTCCTTTTTGATCTAAAACTTTCCAATTCATTTCTATTTAAAAACTGAGCATATTTTTATGTCTTATGAGTTTATAAATGTAAACTCATAAAAAAAGTCTTTTACCTCTTTCTTATTTCATTAATTACATTTCAAAGCCCATCATTTAGTGCTTTAAAAAATGTATCTAAAACTCACAAGAAGGCAGCACATGCAAATATCAAGCAAACTCTAAACTTTTTTTCTGAGGTTAATTTTTATTAAGTCCTTGAAATAGTCATTACTGCCAGATCAATTGCTTTACTCTGTGCTTTAAAAAAATCTGCATCCATTTATTGGATTGGAACACTAATGTTCTTTATACATGGACCTCTGAGATGCCCAGAAATCCAATTAAATTCCAGGAGATTGAAACGGGATATTAATCTAAGCTTCTTAAGCAACTTGAGGACCAAGCTACACTTCTCTGACAGTATTTCCTGAAAAGCTTACCTCCATAAGTAGTACGCATTCCCTGCAATAAAATCTATATGGAGCCTAGAGGCATTTAGGAAGGCTGAGGTGGGGCACACAGGGAGGGCTGACATTCTGGTGACATCGGTTCAAAGCTGCTGATTCTTTTTGTGGGCCTTTCAAAGTCTCTCTTGTTTTTAGTAAAGCCATGTGTGCCTGCAAACGATGTATAATATGTGTTATTTCTGGATGAATGCACTTAATTATCTCTAAAAATCATTTCACCAACAGATGTCTCCTCCTCCTTTTCCTTGTACTAATCATTCTCTGCAGTTGCAAACTTTTTTTTTTTTTTTTTTTCTGAGTCCTTGTGTTCCCTCTCTTCTTCTTTCGGAAGGATTTCTTCTCCAGGGCAATTCTCCCTCTCAAAACCAGAATGTGTAGCAGCATAAAAGACACCATAAAAGCTTTGAAAATGTTCCCTAGTACATATTTTAATATAACTACCAGATTTGTCCAAACAAAGAAAATGAATTTCCATCATTTTAGTAATTTTTGCAATGGCATCGTAATCCAAATTTATCAATTTATCTCTTATTTATTTATCCATATAAGTGCAGTTATACTTCATTGGTTTGACAGTGATTAGAAAATGAAAAGAACAGAACAAAAATTTATTGTTATTCATTTCCATTTCTGTATGTCATTTTGTGAATCACAGCAATTAATTTGTTTAGGTATTAGGGTCACTCAGGGCTTATTAGTTTAGCTCCCTAGCCCAAGTTCTCAGTCTTAGATAAACAAACAAACATATCACCTAGGTTTAGAAATGCAAAGAAGACCAGTTGTGATTGCCCATATATTAATTAGAGTTTTATTAGGCCTTAAGCCAATATTACTATCACATTTTAGATTTCATAAAATCTTGGCTTGTTTAAAGTGATCATGGTAGACATATTTGCTTTCTAATTTACTATTCAACCAAAGACTTGATATGGTACAATCAAAGCAAGGCCATTTAAGTGTTCAGAAATGAACAAAAATAGAGGCCTCATTATGTATGAAGACCACACACCTAAGCCTGCCAATTTTTATAGTTGCTTTAATTAAGGATGAGGTTTTAAATTTCACTAATTTAAATTTTATCTTTTTAGTCCTTACCTCAGGTCTTTATATGCAATCAATTCTTAAGTAGAAATGTCCACACATTACTTGGAGACGCTTTCCTTTTTTTACCATTTATTTTCACATATCAAAAGCCTGCAACAAAGGATTCTTATCTTGGAATTAGCTCTAGCATTTTAAGTTTGAAAAAGTCCTCCTGAGATGATGGTTCGGATCCGTGACCCTGCTGAAGAGCCACTAAGTTGCATGATTATACTACAGTGCATCTTGGCCTGAAAAGTAATGGCCAGAGCAACTTCGTGTTTTCTCAGTGGATACTTAAAAAAATTCCATTAAAGTTTGGAAGGTGTGCAATCTTTTCAAATTTGAGTTCATTCAAAAAAAGTACTCTTAACCTATCACCCAATTTGAAGAATAAAGGTCCAGTTGGAAACTCTAAAGGAATTGAAACATATTATACCAAATTTGATGTGATGTACATAGAAAAGATTGTGACCTTGAGAACACAATTTAAAATTCATAAGCCTTAACTTACTTATCTGTTCAATTAGTGTTTATCTAATTGCTCTTTGAGCTCCAATATTTCATGATATGTTGATTCTCTATCTAATAGATTGGATAATTATTTTATAGTACTTTTTTCCAAAGAGGATATGCAAACACATAAAAAAGGAGTATTTTATAAATAAAAAAATAGGACTTGAGAAAATGAGGATTAAGGCAAAAGACCAATACTGTCAACATCAAGTCAATAAGCTTTCTTTTACTGGGCATCACCACAGACTCCAGGCTTTTCACCAGACATGTGCAGGAAATAAAATGGTAGTATGTAGTATAATGATCTTCATAGTAGGATGCTGTGAAATATTGGCATTTCTAACTGTATTTTAACTCATCTATATTTTAATGTCCATTTTTGTGCATCCTCTATGATATATATAATATATTAACACAGTATTAATGAAAGATGAATATAAATGGTTAGGCATGTTTAAGAAAAGAATTTGAATGATACAGTAACCATTTGGAAGGTACATACAGGGAAAAAATACCAGCTCCTTATAAAAGACAAAGTTTTAGTAGTTCCAAGTGCTGAGAAAAATTCAATGTGAGAAATAATATTTAGAAAAATAGCAGACAAAGGAAAGAAAACGCAAATGCTTTTGAGAGCCAACTCGGTAACATAAACGCTCAAGCAGCTAACTTTGAGACAGCTGGCCCTGTGCAGATATGGACAGTGCCCTGCCTGAAAGCACTTCAATGTTTCTATATATAGATTTATAGGTTTATATAAAAATATATAAATTAACACTAACATATATATAAAGTCCCTCAAATATATATAATATATATTGTATCTTTATGTATATTAAAATTTTAAATATATTTTAATGTTATTCAATATCATTTAATTTAATATAATTTAATATTTATAAAAAATTGTATAATGCATTTAGAAAATAAAATAATATGTATCATTTATACTAAACACAACACCTTTAGGTTTAGAATTTGCTATTCCATTTATTTCCATGAAATATTTAGTGCCCTGAACAATGATTTTTAAGAAGAACTGTGAGGTAATATATTTATGCTGTTTAAGCCACGAAATTTGTTGTAATTTGTTAAAGCCACACTAGGAGGGTAGAATAGTATTTTTGAGGACCTGTGTTTAGACTTCCAAACTGAATTTATTAAAAGAAGCAGTCATATTTTCTACATTTTTATACCTTTCTATATAGCTCATTCTTATCCACAGACGAGATTACGACCATCTATGGAAACATTTATTGCTACTAGGCATAATTTTATCTTCTAGTGTTTAAATAATAGTACATATTTTATCTCAAACTCTCCATTTTGTTTTTCAGTCATAAAAACTCTTTAGATTATTATATAGTATTACTTCCATTGGTAGATTTAAACTTTAGTGTTGTAGAGGACACTCATACATAAACCAATACCCTCTGATCGTCCATCTTTTCATATTCAGTAACATGTTTTTATTCTCTCTTCTTGGTCATGCAATTGCCTGTAATAGCCAGATGTCCTTTTCAATTAAAATAGCTTTATTATTTAATTTGTACCCACAAAATATATGAATAAGAAGGTGTAGGTGTAGCATTATGAATTTGTTCAATACTTTTTCTGTAACTTGGCATAATATTTGGGTGATATAATTATAAAAATTGTAGAGCTCAGTGATAACACTTCATAAAATGGTTCATTCTTTAATTATGATATTTGCACACAGACTAAAAATGTCACATATGAGAAGAAAAATAAAAGGAGTTTATATGATGTTAGGGCCCAAAAAATATTTTTAAAAATATTTTAACCCAGGGAAATTGAAGTTAGAAGGTTTGATCAAAGCCATGTCACTCTTTATTGGAAAAATGAAGATCTGTTGCCTTGTCACAGGAGAGAGGCCTGGAGGTAGTCACCCAGAGCTAATTGTGTGTGCCATGTTTAATAAGGTTGCTGCCTAATGGACTTCATCACAGGAAAGTCTTTATTGCCCCAGAGACCTTGACTTTAGGAACATTATTGGAAGGGTTTTTGTCTACACATGTATCCAGCTATTTACTTGTCCAGAGTTAACATGAGATTTTTTGTAAAGGTTGATTGGTTTCAGCTATCACTTTGATTTTCTGTCTCCTGTCACTTTTTTGCAGTAATCACAAAAGTAGTTTTTGTTGTTGTTTTCTAAGCAACCTGGATTAAGGAAATAGTTTTTCACTTGTACTAAGAGGTGTTTTTCATTAAACAACCTGATCAAAGTTGCTATTTTCAATTTATATGCTAATAAAGTGTACTTTAGAACTTATAAACATGCGTTACCCAGTGGGATTTTATTCCTGGATCCAACATAATCTATGGCCTCCAAGGATCTCTTCAGGTTATAAGAACAAGACAAAAGTGGTTGTCAATTGAAAAGTCTGAGGCCATATTCACAGTGAGGTGGAGCATCAGAGCAATAAATGATAAATTTAGGAGAGATTGGAAAGAAACGTGAATATAATAAACATCGTATAAAAATTTTTGACATTATTTATTCAGGTTCTTTTTCCTAAGGATATTATATAACATGTGATTGCTCTAATTGTGTATTTATCTCTTGAAAATCCCCTTACATTTATTTCTAATATTTATAATCTGAAATGCATAATATATATTACCTTGCTTATATTAAGTCTTATAAGGCCATCTATGGCTGCAAATAGCTATGACCACTATTTTCTTTTGAGACCATCACTGATTAAGATCTCCACTCAGGAGTGAGTCCAAGGAATCCTTGAAGTATAGAGAATCATGTTTGTTTTTATGTGACCATTTTTCTGAGAAAAATCCCATGGGCCTGATGTGACAAACTGATTCAAAGGAAACCAATATGGGTCAATGTTTTGCATGAAGAGACTTAAAATGAAGGTTCTACCCACATGGGTTTAATGTAGCTACTGGTTAAATCAGATCTTTTCCGAGAAAAGCATCTGGATATTACTATGGAAATGGCACCTGAGGAGACTCACAGAGACCTTGAGATGATAGAGGAAGTGAGTTAGCAGAAGCTATGAGTAAACTAAAGCTATGAATCATCAGAACTCACAAGCAAACTGAAATCAGAAGTGATGAGGAGTCAGAAATCACAAGACATGTTAAAAGTTGAGGTTGCTTGTTCATAGCCAGCACCTAGAGCTTACTGGGGTTTGTTCATAGGAGCAGGGACTGTGGAAACACGGAAAGTGTGAATTCCAAAATAAAGTTCTCCAAACACCTGCTGCTGATAGAACAGATCTGAGAGGGTTCTGAGTTTGGGATTGGATGAGTGAAAGAAATACTGTATCATATAATTCTGTGATTCTATGGAATTCTGGAAGCAATTGATGAAACTGCTTTACATATGGGTGACTTACATGGAAATTTTTCTTCTCAAGTTGATGGATTAATGTTTTTGGAAATGAAAAATGAAAATCCTGTGCTTTCAGGTGCAAGAGAAATACCCATCACTCAGAGTGAATTAATCTACTTTCCTTTTATGCTGAGCTCCTTTCTTTAGATGGCTCTTATTTAGAATTAAATGGGTTTTTTTTCTGCACATTATTAAGTAATCTCATCAAAAAATTGTTTATCCTGTTCTTTTAAATTTATACTCAAGTTCAGTTAACTGAAGCCCTGCATTGCCCTCTTCCTGGGTAATTTACATAATTTGGCTATCGAATGAGTATATGTGTGCATAGGTATGTGAGTGACGTGAAGATATGATATATTGAGTGCTATGAGCAGCAAAATGAATGAGTTTCTAATTGAGATTACTTACAATAAAAATATTTTCAAAGCATTCTTGTGGTAGACACCCCTACAATTTGGTGATATCTCATTTTCTTCTTCTTTCTCATCTTGCTCATCTCCTTGAAGAGAGGTGAGACTATATAACTTACTGGAGCCAATGGCATTTGAGTGAAAATTGCATGGATCAGTTCTGGTGGAAATATTTGTCAAAGATCAACCCTTCAAGATGTATTTTCTTCTGCTGTGTGGGTATAGAGATACATGTAGATATGCAGGCAAAATATCCAGCATATGAAAAACGGCTGCACTTGACAGTTGCAAAAACTAGCAGCAGGCTGCACAAAAAAACAAAACAAAACAAAACAAAACAAAACAAAACAAAAGAAAAACCAAAAACAAAACTTTGTTGTTTTCATCCACTGAGATTTTTAGGTTGTTTGTTACTATAACATGACCTATTCTATCCTGACACAGCCATAAAAGAAGAAAACCATTGCAAAATTTTGTAGGTATTGAACATAGAGACTTTTATCAGGAAAGGTTATTTCCCCAAATGTTTCCACACTTCAGAGAAAGAATTCAAAAGATGTAGACTCATGTTCTTTTAATCAGGTAAAAATCTTGAATGACAGTCTTTTATAAGTAATGATAATCACTTGTGAACTAACCCTTCAGAGCAATCTGTTAAAAATAATCTCATTTGTAATCAAGCAAAATCTTTTTCTACCTAATATTTATGATTTTATAAATAGATTGTATATGATTTCTTAAAGAACATTAAAGCATTAGTTTGCAAATCCAAGTTTAACAAATCAGATATGTAAAATTTTCCATGCTTTACTTTGTCACATAACCTTTTATTTGGAGTGAATTTCAAATAGTCCTGACTGGATATGTTCTATAACTAATTTCTGCCTAAATTATTATTAAATTAAATTAACATTAATGTCAGTTATATTATTTTTATCTGCTTTCAATGGTGGTAAGATATCTTCTTTCTTCTGTCCTCTTGTATCTATTTGTATAATTAAATTGACCTAAAGGAAAGGAAAAATATAGCTGCTTTACTTCTTTTTGAAGTTGACTTGATTCTGATCAAATGTGATTAAAAAGAAAATGTAAAGCAGTGTCCAATATTGCTTCCTTTATAGAGAACCGGCTTATAGCAGAACATGTAAGCATGTAAGTTAACTATGTGACTTACTCTTATTTCATTGGGCAAAGCAAGTCATACAGGTATTTGCACCCATTATATTCTGAATAATGATAAAGAATAGTGACAAAAATATGTATCATTTGCCTTGTTCTTGAGCTTATCAGAATGGTACATAGGTATCTTTTTTTGTAGATTGGCTACTAGCATGAGAAAATACTCATAGTGAAGTTTTTCTTACAATAGGAAATTTTATTGGGCATGGATGTTGATTTCTACCAAAACCTTTTGGGGTCTATTAAAAGAACTAGATAGGATTTTTTTTTTCATTTTGTTGTTGATTAATTGCATAAATAAATATCTTTTTTTTTTTTTAACCCATCTTACTCTTTGGGGTTGGTGGACCCACTTACAAAGTGTGTGTGAGGAGGGGCTTCCCACATGACAGTAGGCAATTCTCAGACACCTGCTAGTGTCCTGCTGGTGTCCAACTATTCAATTCAATTCTGACACTATCTACCCAAAGATAGCATCCGATTCTACAGTCTAAGGGTTCAGGCCTGTGAGACCGTCACCCTCCACCCTGCTTCAGAAGCCAATTGCAAACTTAGGTTGTTACCTGTGCTTTTGATAAACTGGCTATAAATTGGAGGTTCCAACAACTCTTACCTTCTTTTGACTAATTTGCTAGATACAGCAGCTCACAGAACTCAGAAACATTTTATTTACTAGATTTCTGGGTTAGTATAATAAGATCTAATTCAAAACCAACCAGATTGAAGAGATGCAGAGGTCAGGGGACGGGGACTGAAAGCTGCAATGTCTAATCACATTATCTGGCCCATCCTTAGGTGCCGTCCAAAAGCCACCTCATTAACATAATGAAAGATGTCTTTGTTGCTTTTATCACTTAGGAAATTCCAGGATAGAGGGTTTTAAGAGCTCTGTGCCAGAAGCAGGGACCAAGACCAAATATGTATATCTTGTCACAAATCAGAATATCACTCTGGCCTTCTTAAACACACTGTATATTTGATAATGATTTCTTTCTCTCTTTCTTGTTAGCAGCTCTTCCTCCTTTAGCTCTTTTTCTAGCCATTTTTTCATATCCTATTCTATAAATTTAATTTGTTAGCATTTACAATTGTTGTATTAGTGTTTGCCTAAGTGAATTCATTCTGGTCTGATCTGGAAAATAGAAAACATGCAAAATATACAAGATATTAGAAAAACATAATTAATTTTAAGGACCTGTGATAATGCAGGCACTAGAGAAAATGCAGGAGGAAGAGAGGAGGGAAAAAGGAGGGAGAAGGAGAGAGGGTCCCAAATGGATAGCAAGTAAGGAAGTAGCTCACTCTCAGGACAGTAGGAAGAAATAGAAGAGATGGGTGTTATCAGAACCTGGAATATAGTAGGAGAGGCCCCACGTAGCTGGGACAAGACCTCTGAGGAATTGCTTGTACCTCAGGAGCTTGGAGGAGGCGCCCCAAAGAGCTGGAGCCCTGAGGAGGGGGCACTGGACATCTGGTCTTAGTACCTCTGAGGGGTACAATTGTAACTGGCTCTGGTTCTGGAATAGTGGAGAAAATAAAAACATGGAATTTGGAGTATCTGTTCCTGCTAATGTGAGAAACTATTGGTGAGGTGACGCTGATGGACAGCAAGCAAACCGGAGTGAAGCTTGCTCAGTCTCCCTCCTGCATGTCGTTTTCAGAGGCGTGGCTTCAACAACAGCAAATGTGTGTAGCAAGGTGGCTTTCAGATTGAGGGACAATAGTTTAATAAATAATTCATGGGAATTGGTGTCTAATTTCTTTTTTTTTTTTATGTTTACTTATTTTGGGAGGGTGGAGAGAGACAAAGAGAGAGGGATAGAGAGAATCCCAACCTAGGTTTCCATATCATGAACCATGAGATCATGACCTGAGCCAAAGTGAAGAGTTGGACTCAGCCTACTGAGCTTCCCACATGGAAAGGCCCTCTATACATACACTGGTTGTTGTTTTTTTTTAATTCTTTTTTAAGTATTGTTTGTGTGGAATTATTGGTATACTAACTAGGTCTATAAAATAAGAGAAGTAAACATATTTTCTCTGCTCTGGAATAGTTTATATAACATGAGAATTTTCTGTCAATTGAAAACATATTTAAATCAGCAATTTAAATAAACTCTCTGGGATGGTGGCCATTCGGGAGGAGATTTTGGACAACTTATATGATTTCAGCTGTGGTTACTAATAAGTATATGTTTTCTACCGTCGCTTAATTCTTAGTCACTTTCTGACATTCTGGAAAAACTTTCTGTTGCTCCTCTTACTTGTGCTCATCCTACTTTGTCAAAACATTGCCATATATATATATATATATATATATATATATATATATATATACAGTGTGATACTGATCTTTGAAATTATGTGACAACGTGTTAATCTACTACACAGGGATATTTCATGATGCAATAGCAAATACAAACACAGACAAACACACATGCCAACATTTTAATAAATTTACACAAATAATCACATTTTGAATTAAAAAAACAACATAAGGCTTTTCTCAAATATATATGGAACTTTGGAATAGAACTGATTGAACATTAAATCATAGAAAACAGTTTAATACGGGTTTTGTGTGTAGGTCCCTCTCATGCAGGTGCCTATAAAACTGGCTCAAGGGATGCCTGGGTGGCTCAGTCACTTAAGCGTCCAGCTTCAGCTCAGGTCATGATCTCATGGTTCATGGGTTCGAGCGCCACGTCGGGCTCTGTGCTGACAGCTAGCTGATAGCCTGTCTTCAGATTCTGTGTCTCCCTCTCTCTCTGCCCCTCCCCTGCTCGCACTGTGTCTGTCTCTCAAAAATAAATAAAAAACATAAAAAACAATTTTTAAAAACCTGGCTTAAGTCAGTCACTGTAAGATTTGAGAACAGGTGTTAACCTGCCTTTGAGGTAAATCGAGTCTAGCCATTGCCATTTATCACTAGACTAAAATAGGGACAATTATTATGATAAAAAAGAACATAAGAAAACTGTTGAAAATAACTAGTTTCTGTTCTTTATCTCATAGATCTTTAAAGTTCTGTGTTCCCTCTGGGGCACTTTCCCTCACTCATCATTTGGGCCATTTTGTCTGGAAAATCCAGGCTGCGCCGTCTTTGAAGAAATCACTCATTTATTTTTAGTTGGTAGCTTACTTTATACAAGTTATGGGACCTTTTTTGAACAACCGTATTCATCTTATAAGCCCCAATATGAGGCCAATGATAGTGGAGTTATACATTCCAGTGCTTTGAAGCTGACACATTTGATTTCTCTCCTTCTCAGGAAGGAAAATTTGTTTACTCCTTTCCAGAAGAGTGTGTGAAAATGTATTCACACATTATCATTTTTTCCCAAGCCCTTCTTCATTCTTAATAGAAAAATATGATTTAAAAGATCTTTTGTCATGATAAACAAACTGAAATTAAAATATTGAATTTATTTAGGTATATAAAATATGTTCCTTAGGGAGATAAATATGGATATAGAAAAGGAAGAAATCTTTGTACATTTGATTTTCTTAATCTTAACAAAAGCATAAAAACACTTGCTTTTAAGTGGCTAAATGTCAAAAGAAGAAATTTGGTTTTACTGTGAGGGTTCTCAGAAGAAAAATTGGTCTTGATCCTGTCTTTTATCGTCATTCTTTGGATCTTGAGAGCATTTTCCTTGTTTTACCAATAAAATTGTTCTTTTCTTCTGTTCTTACTAGTAGTGTTCCAAAAACATGACTAACTACAAAGCAAATCTCCCAATGCATGTGTCAAAACAATGTGATACATGCCAGAGTGCAATACCGGAAACAAAGCTCTGGTGACGTTTCTAAAGCAACACTTAATTAAGTTGTTGTGCATGCAGTAAACACAACATCAGACTCTTGGGTCCAGCATTCTGAACCAAGGGACAATACAGTTTCACAGTCTCTGATAACAGGACATGCTTTGAGCAGAGCAAAAACACTCATCCAAAAGGAAAAGCAGACATTTTAATAGATTACCTGATTAAAAACTAGTTTTATAAGACCATTTTACTTTAGAGACAATGATAGCAAATGGAAAAAGAATTGTGATAGTTGATAGAGGTGACAAACTTAGCAAAATAATAATATGGAAGAGTAATCTCACTTTTAGCTTAAGAGATAAGGGAAAAGTTGTTTTAGAATTATAATTAGGATGGATGGAATCTTATTTCTTATTTTGAAATCAAGTTTAACTCTGACACTGAGATGGGATAATATCTATGTACAGCTCAAGTGTACACAGAGGAAGTAAAATTCTAGTAGAAATGACTAGGTGTATGAACGATATTGGTTTTATAATGTAAATGGTTCTTGTCTGTTGATTTTGTGTTATCATTTGTGCTAGTTTGTCTAAAATTGAAACAGCACAAACTTAAGGTCCTTGGTGCTAAATATATGAGAAAATATTTGCCTGAGTAATAAATATCTTATCTCTTAATTTACAAAGTCAATTTAGGAACAGTTGAAATTCAAGACACTTTCTTTATACTCACATTAGATCATATTAATCATTCAATGATTGTACATTTTGATTCAATGCATGAATAATAGAAACAACACTTGTTTAAGACATATTCTGATGAGATAAAAGGATAATTATCTTGAGACCCATAGCAAATACATAATTGTTTATGTATATAAGTTAACCTTGTAGTGTGTTTCTTCCCTAAATCATAGAAAAGTGCTCCAGATGTTGAGTTAATGATGTAACAAATATTCTAGGTAATGCCAACCTTATAAAAGTACAGTATTGGCTAATCTGCTTACACAAAAGGGTAGAAATGAGATTTACCACAGTCGGGGGAGAGGTAAGCAGAATATAAGACATAGATTTAATAAGAGCCATGAATAATGACAAATATAGAAAACAGTTGGGAGGTCAACATAAATCACTATAGCAGCTTGTCATAGACATTTGATTTGGTTCTCCCAAACTCCAGTCTAGCTTCCTTCAATTTGGAGATGATAGAAAGCTGAAAACAGCCTTCCTCACACTCTCTTACATATAGGGTCTGGATGCAAGTAAGGTATCCTAAGAGTTGCACACATAAAAGTTTTGGAAGACAGACACGAGGCAAAAGCTGTCTCCTGCTGCTGTTTTCTCTTGCAAGCAAGATCATGACAAGTGAGAAATTGTGGGGACCAGACATAACCTCTAGTTTCCAGCTTTCTGGGCACTGAGAAGCACTATTGGACAGTCTTGGTGGCTGCAGTTTCAATAGCATATTCTTATATTCCTGATTGGAGCTAGATGGTAGTATTTCAAATCACTAGTGGAATGATGGCCTCCTGACTGTGGAGTCTCCATGCCTCCCAAGGATTTATCTAGCTCTTAATTCTCTACATTAAATTCATTTCTGATTGAAATAAGTAGAAGGGCTTCTATTTTCTGCACTGAACTTCGAGTGATATATATACAAGGCTTAAAGGTTTGACTACAGTGTTATTGATGATAGGAATGAAGGTGGAAAAAGGGGTAAGAAAAGAGGGACATTGAAAAGAAAAGGGGAGAGAAGAGGAAGTTTTCTGCTGATTATTGACCACCTACAATACACTAATAACTGTCCTTGTCTCTCTCACTTTTTGAATTTCCTGGGCAACAGAAGTGAACTTATGTAGAAAAAAATAAAATAATAAACCTATCAGTATTCAACTTTTTCTATTTATAGGTTCAGGTCAGTTAACAGCAGAAGCATATTTTGTACAACAGGTACTCTTTCTCAAAACACACCCTCAGATGCAGTCACAGATAGTATAACATCATTAAAAGTGCACAAGTCTTGGGGTGCCTGGGTGGCTCAGTTAAGCGTCTGACTTCAACTCAGGTCATGATCTCAGAGTTGGTGGGTTTGGGCCCCACGTCTGTGCTGACAGCTCAGAGCCTGGAACCTCTTTAGATTCTGTGTCTCCCTGTCTCTTTGCCCCTACCTTACTCATTCTGTCTCTCTCTCAAAAAATAAGCATTAAAAAAAAAAAAAGAAAAGAAAAAAATGCACAAATCTGGTAAAACAAATCTCCTTTTTATGTATAATTTCAAAAGTCTGTTAATCATCTCCAAATATTCTGATTTTCCCATAATGACTACTTTCACATTTTCATAAAGGATGACATATTAAAAATTCCCTACATCAAAAATTTGGACTTCTCTCTGGCTAAGGACCTAAGGAAATGCAGATCGGCTTATTAATAATTTCACACTACTCACAAACCCTCACTCTCTTCATCTCACCAGGACTTATCTCAAAGTCAATCACATTTGAAATTCATTCTTCCAGAAGTAAACCACTCTTCCTCCTGAGCCAAGAGCAATCTTAAAAAAAGAAAACAAATATCCAGTTTGCCCCTTTTTGATTCTTTCTCTTCTCCCTATTTCTAGTTTTGTTCATAGAGCAGAGTCCCATGTACCAAATGTTCTACTTACCTTCCCAGTCTTGGCCAGTTCCATGTCTTTTGGGGAGCTCCTTCCCTTATATCTTTGAGTCTACTAGCTGGATTCTTCAACATTTGTATAGGCTAATCATAATGCTTACTACTACTTCCTATAAACCTTCATATTCATTCTCCTCAGGGATTCTCCAGTGCCACACTCTGAATAGATACCCTGAAAACCATCCCTGCCCACTAATACTATGCATCATCCACTGGAAACAGCTATTTACAGAACTAATTAGGAATGACACAGCTAATACTCCCCTCTCTTGTGCCCTACTATGAAATCCTCATCTTCCTTTCTGAAACAGCATTTGTCTAGTTTTGTGCCCCCACTACATCCTCACAAACAGCTCCATCTTCTTATAGGTGGGTATATATTCTGTTCTAAAGCAAAAAAAAAGAATATGTGATATCAAATATAAATAACCAAACTATGAAATATTTATAATAACCAAAATTCTTTCCATAAAGTTCTTTTATTTCATTTTGACAAAGAAGCTTACCTCTAGAAAAGTAACCTCCAGGGGGATAGATATTCTATTTTAGCAGTTACTATGCCTCCAGATCTCAATATAATCCTTTATATGAGGTAGCCACACATTTAATAATTTTATATGAATACAAACAGGAATTAATGGGTTTGCTATCCCTCAAAGAAAGTTATTATTAACAGTGTATGTTGAGTATAGTTTACGATTTATCCTTGAGCATTCCAGGTTATAGACACAAGTTCAGCTTGTCTACAGGAAATGTACTTTTTACTAATGCTGAAAAATACATTGTACATTCAACTAATTACTACCATTGACTACTTTCAATATTCTTAGCTCCAACGAAAATAATATAGAAGAGAGCAAATTATCTAAATGTCTGTGAAAAGAAAATTTGTTCAAAATCAAGGAAATAAGAATGCATCTAATAAAAGGAGATAATAAAAGTACTATGACATTTCTATTACCTGTGGATCAGCTTTTCCTTCCTCCAAAGCCTAACATATTTCCTATCGACTAACCTCATGGCTCAGCTGGTAAACCATTTCTTACGTACACAGGAAATGCTAAACTAATTTGAGTTTTTGCTTAAGTAACACATAATGATGTTCAGTTACCAAAAAAATACATCCCCAAATTGGACACAAATGCCTTCTGGATTATTCATAGTTTTGGATAATCCATGCGGCTGCTTTCTGGTAGTTGAAAATTATTTGTAAAAACATTCTAAAAATGTGTTAATTACTTAAAAATAAAAATACATCTTTCTATACTTGTAAGCAGAATTTTGATATTTATACTTTGGATATTTATGATATAACATCTGTTTAAATTTTCATGTGCTATTTAAATTAACTATGATAGATTGAATAAATTAGTAGGAAGAGATTTTATTAAGCTAGAATAACAAAAATAAGGGTGTTTAAAAACAAACATCTCAACATTTTCTAGCATACCTTTGAAAATGACATTATATAACTAAAGATATATTTATTACTTTTTTACAAACACAAACCACTGAGAAATCTTTTGGCCCCATGAATGATTTAACTTAATAGTTTAACCCTTTCTTACCAAAAATGCTGCATTCACCTAATACTTGCTCACTTCATTGGAACATATAGTCTCTCTGATATATGATATGTGCACAATTAATAAAAAAAAAAAAGACTGATTCAACATTTGTTAGAGTTCCTATTTTCTTCAAATAGCTGACTTTATTCCATAGAGAACACAGTGAGATGATATAAAAGTTTCCAGAGGAATATTAAATATGTGTGCAGATAAAAGAAAGCAATTTCATTGTGATTTGGTATCATATGAAAGGTAAATATGTAAACCTTATCAATCACTGTTAGGAATCTTCACATCTCTCTCAAAGACTGATTGAATCGTTATCTCATTCTCACCTACTCCAACTACATACACAGGATTATGCTAGATGCTACCTGTTTATACAAATGAGCTTGGTACTTCTGAGTAAACTCTCTGATACGGAGGTGTGCACACGGTGCTGTGGGAGCAAATGTGAGGGGCACTCTACTTGGGGAACATCTGAATGGATAATGCATGATTAGAAAGATTACCACCTCTGCCTTGAGTCTCTCAGTCTTGCAATATATTTTTAGGCTTGCTAAAATTATTTTTCCTAAAAATGAATCTCATGTTACTTTTCAAATTGAAATCCTTCCTACTGCTTTCCTGGCAAAGTCTAAACTTCTTTCATGGCTCATAAGACTCTCCACGGTTTTCTTCTGCCCATATCCACAAACCCATCTCTAAATACTCCTTAAATACCCTGTACCACAAGCCAAACAGCACAAGTTCTATTTCCCCAAATTCATCCCTTGATCATTCTTCTGCTTGGAATAGTTTTGTTCAATTTGCTTAATCTTACATTTTTAGACTCATGTCAGGTTTCACCAAATGAGGAAAACTTTCCCAGACACATAGGGTGGCTTTGATGGCCCTCCATGGTGCTCCCATTTTCTCTGTCACTGTCTTCTGCAAATTTGTCATAGTGTACCATAAACGTCTCTCTGCCAAACTGGATGGGGAAATATTTGAAGACATGGATCGTTTCATTCATTTCTACATTGTCAGGTTGCACACTGCGTGGCAGTCAGTGAAAATCTGCTAAATGAATTAAACAATAATTGATTGTGGAGCAGCACTGAGTGGCTTTTTTGACCTTTTCCATCCAAGTGATTCATCCCAGGGAGACAAGAATGGATACTTACAAGTCTGGGGTATTAGTAGGGCAATACCTCTCAACTTCCCCAGTGGTATCTCCATCTCCAGGCTTGTCCTCAGGCTGTTACTATGCCTCCAGTGTACTATGCCTCCTTTTGGACACTTACATTGACCTGAACTTACTGGGCTAATCCTAAACTATCACATTATAGTACATATGCACATATTTATGTCTATATACCTCATTTCCCTGTAGGTTTTTTGTTTTGTTTTTGAATTTTTAATATACAGTACAGTGTACCTGGGACATAGTATTTTTCATTTTTTTAATTCTTCTATTTATTCATTTAGTAAGTATGCATCTAGGACCTTCTTTTGAGCAAGAATGATAAATATTAAAGAATTACCAACACAGTGCTTGTAATATTACAACCTGAAATAAGCAAACAAGTGGAGAGAATAATATCATAGGGGTTCATATCACACAAAACCTGACCTAAATGCTGGGGCAGCAGGTGTGTTTTCCCTGAAGATTTAAGTGGGAGAAAGACATAAATGTTGAATTGGCATTAACTGGGTGAAGTTGGGTGGAGGGGAGGGCATTCCAAAGAGATGAACAGGAGTATGCCAAGAATCAGTAGTGAGAATTATAGTTTAATCAAGGAATAAAATAAAGGACTGTATGTTTGAATCTTAAAGAGCAAGCAAACATACATGTGGTGTGAGATTAAAGGGAAAAGGTAAGAAAGTAGGGATGAAGCCCTTCAGGCCTGTGAGCTATAATAAAATTTGAGGATTTTTTTTAGAAGCAATGAGAAACAAACAATAGGTCTTAAACAAGAGATGACATCATAATATTTCATTTGAAAAAGAACTTAAGTGTGAGGAATGGAATATAATGAGGACAGACAAAATATGAAGAAACTAGGAGTCCAAGCAAGAGATGAAGTAGCCAGATGAGGGTAAAGATAATACACATGGAGACGATGAAATGGATAGAAGGAGGTGAAAGTGAAATCAATAAGATTTAATGAGAGATGGGATGTTGCAAGAGAAAGTTTTACTAAGTCAATAGGACAGATAGTGGGCCATTTTCTAGTAAGACTGGGAAAGAAACAAAGGAATCAGTAAGTGAATGATACAAGTAACAAAAATAATATTGAAATATTTGAATAGAAATTTGAACTTGAAAAATGAAATCAAGTATGATTTGAAGAGGGTTGATGAAAGGGAGTTTATAGTAAGTGTTGAAAGAAATGAAGAATGATAATTTTCAGAGGTTATTATAAAAGGAAAAGTCCTGTTTTGGCTTTTGCTGTTTGAACAGCATTACGGAATGACCAAGATGAATGTGAAAGTCCTCAAAGGAAAGTGGAGTCAGGTAAAGTTACAAATAAGTTGATTAGAAAGAACAGAATTGAGTGATAATGGCGACTGCATTGAGAAGTTCAATAAATCATTGACATTGTTATTAAAGAAGCTATAAATGATTAAACATGAAGAGAGGAAGCAAATGAGCCAGGTGTTGAAATCACCCAGGAAGATGGAAGGATTGCATTGATCATTTGGGAAAGATGCAAAGTGAAATGGCACAACTTCAAATAAATGGTGATAACTAAGTTGGAAGCAGGAGCACTAACATTTCAATGTGAGGTGGCAGCAGATCAATATTCTGGAGTTTGGATCACAGCATATGGGCAAAGTGGGTACCATCCCATCTTCAGTTGAGTGGAAGAGAGTGGGAGACAATAATATTGCCACTCTTGTGCCATACCAAAATCAGAGGTTTTGGCACTCTTAGTTGCAAGTTACAGGCATACGATTCAAATTAACTTTTTTTTAAAGGGAATAGTTTGGCTCTCATAATTGAAAAATCTGCCTTTGGGCATATCTTAGTACAGGTGTTGAGGTGATGAGTCAGTTTCTCTCCCTCTTCTTTGCTGTGTGAAATTGCCAAGAGCAGGAAAGTTTTCTAACATGGTGGCAAAGATAATTTTGGTAAGTTGAGGGTCTGTGTGGTATGTTCTTCTATTATTCACTCTTCTCAGTACCAGCAAAAATTATGGGGAGAACTTCAACTAGCCCTGTTACATTATCTACTATCCTCAACAAATCACTATGAGCAGACAGATGTTGTACTTTGCTTGGTGATGCCTCCCTCGTTTGTCCACCATCTTAGTAGGGGTGATCCCCCTAAAACTACACTGTCTGATGTTCACTTTGGAAAAAAAGTTCTGTTTTTCAGAGAAGGGAGAGTGTCCCCTACCCTCAAAACAACATTTATATAAAATGTATTCAGAGTTAACATTTCTAAATGAAACTGACCTTTCCCTAAAATCCATTTCTACTTTTCTATATTATTTTTTAATCAGTGACCTCCCCCCGTTTTGTCCTATTGCCCAAGCAGTTCATCTGAGAGTTATTCATGAAAAGTAATTTATATTTAAAAGCATTTGAAGAAAAATATTTAGATGTAGTTAAGGCTTATAACACAGACAAGGAAGATTTTTGAGGTTTTTAAACACAGTCATGATATTAATGGTTTTCTTGCATTTAGGAACCAAAAAATCCTACAAATATTTAGTGCTGTGATTGCTCTCTTACAAGTCATTTTCACATAGTGGTTAAGATAATAGAGTATGGAGTCAACAGGCCTGACCCTGGACCTCAGCCTACTAAAGCAAACACTGTTTGATGTTGGGCAAGTTTCTTTACCTATAAAATGGTGACAATTATAGAGCCTTATTCAGAGATACATGTGAGGATAAAGTGACATAATGCACATAATTTGCTCTATGGAGTGTCTGGTTCAGGGTAGAAGTTAAATAAGTATTAAAGATTATCCTGTTATTATCAGAAATTGCCTCTGCTTTTCTCTCTGGTATAATTTTAAAATGAGGACTAGGCTGTTACGTTCGGTTTTTAAGAATAGTACATGTTTTCTCAGTGAATGGCCTAGTGGTATCAAGGAGGATAGATTCCCACTGTAATGCTATTAGCTCTAGCTAGTCTTTTAGATTATTTTACATAGACATCAAAACAATAGAGAATGGCATTAGCCTGGAATTTGACTGCAGATTATTGGCATGATATTACTCTCTCTTCAGGTTCAAAGAAGAAAAACATCAGAAAAGGGAAAGCTGACATGTTTCAGAATATAAAAATATCAAGAAGAATCAGAAGATAAAAGAAAGGAGTAAATTCGGGGGACTCTTTTGTGACCCATCTTTAGCTTTGCTCCAGCAGCCTGAACCCCAATTTTTATGGCGATGCAAATGGTTCTGCCTATTTGCCTTTCTTCTCTGACTCTTTCTCCATTTAGATTTAACCGTAGGGCTAATTAAGTGCTCCTGGGACAATGAAGTAACTAGTCAAACCCAGTTTGAATTGTTTAATCAATAAAGCAAATATGCCTTCTGCAAACTATATTAGTTTTGCTTTTTACCTCCATTGAAGAAAAGTCGATGTATGTACTCAAGTAGAGCTTAAAAGATAGCACAGATAAAAATACCCATTGCAACTGGTCACTCCCTCTGTGTGTTAGACCTAAATGCAAATAAAAGGTTCATTATTCTTCTGAGCATGAATTAAACAAATATGTATGTATGATACAAAGTCAAAGTACCTTCAAATTATCTTGGTCCTATGCCATGAGAATCGATTTAGAAAATCTGAACAAATCACATTATGTAAATAAGTGTTAGCATGGAGAGTCACCTTTCTCCTCACCTTGCATTTCTCTGTTGAGGGACAGTAATTACTGCAACACAACCTTGGCCTTCTTTGCTTCTTCCTTATTTCCTGACCGGGGCAAGATGAGCAAATTATCTGATTGATAAGTTTGATGCAGGAACTGAGTAAATGTAGTCAGCATCATTTCTCTTCCTTCTCTTAGGGAATCTGTCTACTTTCAGAGAAAATGCTTGCTAGTCCCTTCCATGAGCTTAGCTCAGGATTTGCCACCCCTGGGCGGCACCTCTGACATGTTAGCCCAGATGATCCTTTGTTTTTGTGGATTGTCTTGTGGTTTGCAGGATGTTTGGCAGCATCTCCGGCTTACAACGACTAGATGCCTGTAGCACCTGTCCATCTGTAACAACCAAACCTTTCTCAGATATCACCAAATGTCCCTGGAAGGGTGGGCGGGGAGCAGAATCACTTCCAAGGGAGAGCCACTGGTTTGAGGCTTGCCTTCTTCCCTTCACAGGGAGCACTGCCTAATTGGATGGGTGACTCAGTGTAATTCTAATTAACCTGAGCCAAATTTTACAGTAACTCCATCAGTAACAAAGTTGATACTTTAATTTCTATTTGTGTAATGCCTTTGTTTCTCTTGAACAGTCCAAACTCTAAAAGCGGTGTTGGTTATGGGCCTTTTACAACTTCAATTAGGGGAACCCAATTTGATGTTTGTTTGTTTGAGAAAATTAGCTATACAAGGATGATGAACCCACTGATTGGAGGGAGGAGGCATAATATTTTAAAATACTAAAATAAAATCTTTACTTTCCTGCCAATATTAATAATTTGAGAGCTTATTAAGCAGACTAGTATTTCTTTTTTTGTTGACTTTTTAAGTAACTTTTGTCATTAACATTTATTTCAATTAAAGAAATGTGAATTCAGAGTTAATGTAAGGTAAAAGCTTTTCAAAGGAATTGGCAAAAGAGATACTATTATGAGTTAGGTTAAAATGTCTGTGGTAGCCATGCTATGTATTACAGACAGACATTAACTAATATTTCTTTAGATATGGAATAGGATGGCCTCAGAACTATTTCTCACACAGTTGAGATTAATGGACATGAGTATAGACTCTGGCGTCAGACTGGCTTGAGTCATTTATTAGCTCTGTGACTGTATTTAATATAAAAATTTCCTCTGATATTGTTTTGTCACCTTTAAAAGAGGCTAATGTGAGTACCTCCTTCATACGTTTTTATTTTTGAGGATTACATTAGATAATATGTGTCAAGTGCTCATCAAACTATCTAGCATATAGGAAGCACTAAAAAAAATTACAGCCATTACTCTAATCCATACTCAAAATGATGACAGCAGAACAAGTATCTGTTCATGATGTGCTCAGGGCAGAAAGCAGAGTGATCCTTGAGACTGTGGGGTCCAGAGAGATGAGAGACTGCTTAGGACATAGGTCCACAGAGCACTGCAGTCAGCAAGCTTGCAAGGATGATGCAATCAAAAAGACCATGGGGCTGCAGCCTTGGGCGTAGCACAGGATAGATCAAGCATGCAACCAAAAGTGCCGGGGAGGGACATTTTCCAATCAAATATAGGCAGGTAAAAAGCACAGAAAACATTACCAGCATTAGTTACCTCAGTTGGGGAGAAAATTTGTTTGTTAGAGAGTGCATTTCGGATTTAAGTGATTGCAGATGGCTCAGATAAAGCCCCAAAGGTGGCCTACTACTGAATTCTTTCTATTTCATTGGAAGATAACTGGAGAGCACAAAGAGAATAGGATGGTGCAAACCAGACAACTGGTGTCAGTATTGACATATTTTCTTTAACTGCAAAAGATTTAGAACCTCATTGCTTTGGAAATGATTGTTAAGTACAATTCACAATCGCCAAGCTTATCGGTAATATCCACATACAGAATATGTAGTTTCATTTTTCAGTGACTGTTTTGATGGCTGTCATGGAACTAATTTTTTAAAAGACTCTGTTCAAGTGTGACTAAAATGATAGATAGACAGGCCCAAGTAGACACGACCAACCGTGTGCACATGGGGAGTGTGCATAAGAAAAAACTTGTCACAGACGTGTCTGACAGCCATACTGATTCTTGTCGCGCAAGCCGTGGCCGAGCCGGAATTGTTGCCAGAGAGCCCAGTCTTGCAGCAGCAGGTTAGGGAGACATTGCCACATTGTGCTAAGCTGGGTCAGTGACCCTGGGGGTCCAATCTTTCCGCTACCTGCACCGCTGGTAAGACATTGAAACAAAGGTGGATAATAGGCAGAGTCTGGTGGGAGACGGGAAGTCAAGCCCCGGTATTCTGCTTGACTCTTCCTGCTTGCTTGGGATTTTATTTGTTCACGTAAAATCACTCTGAAAGTCCTATTGCAAGAAGAGTAGAAAGCTGTCATGGAGAAAATGTAAAAGGAGAGGAAATCACCAAGCTTAAGAAAATTTTCTGTACATTCCATTTTTTGGAGAGAAGAAAGAAAGTGACATCTTTGATTGTTTAATTTTCAGTTTTCTCAATTCTCTCTCAATCGGTTACCATGCAATTCAACATGTAGGCGCGAAGATTATGGCGCTACAACTTCCCTATGAATAGAAAGAGTTCTGTCCTCTATGGAGACGGGAAAGGCAATGTGATTTCCTTCTCTTTTTATCTTAAGACTCCTTGCACAATTTGAAGAATTCAAGGCAGTGCAGTTTAAGTTTAAGCTAGTCACTCCCCCAACTTCATTTCATATGGAAGAATGTTAAGCAGAAATCTAGCAAGAAGTTAAAATTTGGCTTTAGAAAGGTTTTTTTTTTTTTTTTACTTTAAACCATATCTGCAAAAATATAATGCAATATATCTGTAAAATAGAGATCTTGATTTGTCATATATATCAATTTCATCATTGTCCATGTAAATCCATAGGTTGGAGGCAAACATTCAAAACAAGCTTCACTATTAGAATGTCACCGTGATGACATGGGACTATCATATATGGAAAAAAAAAGTATTAAAATACCACCCTTGGGAAGTAGTAAACGATACTTTTTAAAGTTCTAAATCATCTTTGTCCAACTGCTCTGACCTGGTTCATGGCAGACTTTCTCAAAGGACATTGAAAAAGTGAAATTTCTATGTCATTGTTATAATTTTATTTATAGACATGATGTAAAATGGAAAAATGAAGCCAAAATGCAATCTCAAATCAAGGCTTATCTTTTTGACCTTTGGACTTTAAGTATCTCGAGTTGATTTAAAACAAATGACCAAACAAAAAAACCACCATGAGCTCTGCTTGTCTTCATTTCTTTGGACTCACCTCCATTGTTATCATGTGCTTATTATTGTGCTACATTCAGAAAATATGTCTTTTTTAACAACAATTTCCAGTGGTTTATTCCAGCCACATGAAAATTAGATTTTAAATTAACAATTCATACATATTTAATATACAGTATATAAATTATTAACTTATATTAATAACATTAAATTACAGTTTTAGTATTAATTAAAATTTATGTTTTACTCTAGGAAAACAAAATCTGTATTCCTCAGATTTTCTTCTACAGAGCACATCAGGTTTTAAGAACAAGTTGAGCATTGCCATTTGCTTACAGAAGAGTTAAGGAAAGAGTTAAGGAAGGCTGGGATGTGGAAATTTTCCTAAAACATGCTCTTTCGGTCTCTATGGGCTTGCAAACACAGTTTCCTTTAGCTAGAATGCCTACTACTCAATTCAATGCTATTATTTTCTATACTCAATTCAAATGTCACTTCTCCTTTCATAAAACCTTTCTCGACATTCCAAGGCCAGATTATATGTGTTTCCATAGCACTCTGTGTATGTGGAGAGTGTGTCAATTTCCCTGGTCTAAATACCATCTGTCTTCGTGGAGCCTGCTGAGATTCTCTCTCTCTTTCTCTCTCTCTCTCTCTGCTCCTCCCCTTCTCGTGCATGTGTGCATGCATGCATGCTCTCTCTTTCCAAATAAATTAAAAAAATAAATACATACATATATAAATGGATAAATAACCTGTGTCTTGATTAAATCATTAGCTAGGTTTTATGCATCTTTGTGCCTGTTTAGTGTCTTATTATTCATTCAAGAAATAGTTGATAAATAAATGCTGAATGAAATGTTTTATCTATCTTGGATAGTGAAGTTGACAGGAAATGTGGCTCAGCTACCAATGCTAAAAGAAAGTTCAGTCTGAGAAAAAGAGCAAAACACACACAAAAACTTTTGACTAGGGATACTTTTGTATCATTTATCCCTAAACTTAGAAGTCATCCCATTAAACCTTCTCTTAATTTATCTCATAACCAATCAGTTTGATTCTGACAATTCTACCCTCACTCTAATTGTGCCCCCTTCTCCATCATGTCAAATCCTAGAGCCCTGGTTCTGGATCTAATTTGCAATTTGCCTGAGGAATGTATTGGTAATTTTACCGACATATTTCCAATATACAAAACAAATATACTTAAATTTAATTTAAATTATAATATATATCTTCACTTTATCTGCTTATATTATCTTTTTTTATTATTAAAAAGTTCTTATGAAATTATCACTTTGTATCCTGTACTATGCTAAATGATACAGGGGGTATAAAAACAAGTTTATATCACCAAATACCTATCCTTAAGGTTCTTATGTCTAGGTAGAAATAAAAAAATATATAAATATAAGTCAAAAACACTGGGATACAATGAAAAATTTATAAATATTTGTGGAATGACTGAATAAAGTTTAACCTCACAACATAAAGATTAGAGGCACAATAGTATTGTAGAAATGAAGGAAATCAGTGAATATTTAAGTGCAGGAAAGCGATGCCAGTAAGAAGATAGCTGATGTCAAATAGCTGGGAAAATAGATGGAGGAAAAGAGTCTATATGACAGAAACAGTCATCCCAGAAGTTAGGACCTTTAAAAAAGAGAGATAAACACTCGGGCGGAGTCTAGAATTGTCACAGAAATTTTCAAGAAATGACTATAATGTAGAAAAATGTTTTGTATCCTCCAAGTTCACCTACTTTGCTTTCTACAGCATGCTAGCTCACCTCAACCTTGGATTTGTATGTATAGATTTGGATTCTGCATGCTTACACGGACTGAGTTCTCTTTGCTCTGATTTCTCTGTACCTGACCCTATCATGTTCCTCACTCATCACTAACTTTATGGATTAGAGTTTTGGCATGCATTATAAGCTTTTATTGGTGTGCCATAAGTGCAGTGGGAATAATTTTTTTTTCATTTTGTTAAGAATTATAAACTGGAACATGGTCTACAAGCTGGTGGCTCAGTTTGAAAAAGCACAAACCTTATACAATTCAACAAGAAATATTTCCAGCAAAAAACCCAAAGCAACAGACCTTTCCCTGGCTAGGTCAGAAAATGGCATCTGTTAAGCTCACCTGGCAGAATTGTTGCTTTTAGTCCACAAGGGAGCTGATGAAAAGGAAAGTGCAACACACACACAGAGAACACAGGCCATCCTAGAGAGATACCAGTAATTAGGGGAATTTGCTTGTGTGCTACAGATGGCGCAGGCCAGAACCGTATAATGTGAATGAATCTGTATTGTGTAATCAGTTTCTTACTAGAAAAACTATCACTGTTTTCATTTTCTGAGCGTGGCACTGGCTCCAAGCTTATTCAGTGCTAATGGCCTGCATTCTGATATGAGCAAGAATAGATGTCTACATTCATGAGCGGAATAGGTTTCTCTTTTAAAGAATAAAACTGAACTGCCTTTGGCAACATATTTCTAGAAGATGTTCATTTACAGCAAGGGGGAGTTTACACATGATTTACTTTGCTGATATATTCACTTAACACTGGTGGGTGGACGTGAGTGGGAAAATTGCCCAATTTTGGTTTTCTGTTAAAAACTGAGTCTGCTGGGTGTGCTCATTTACAATAACTAGATTCAAGCCTCTGAAATAGTTAAGAGTGTACAGAAGGGTGACGAAACACATTCAGTTGAAAGCAACTAGACCTTCCAAACAGTGAGGAAAAGTAGGGAAATTTTCACCCATATCATTTTGTATTTTTCTTATCGTTTTTTGAAACTTTGACAGAATTTTATTTCTACACTAGATCTATTCTAAGCATACCTTGTATGTTTATTCTCCTTATTACTCCCGTTCATTTTAAAACTACTTATTGAATAGCTTTAAAATTGAAAGAAACTTGGAAAGTATTGGGAAGAAACTTGACCAATAGCTTTATTTTAAAATAAAGGGGGTTTATTTTAAAATATAGGGGTTCCTGGGAGGCTCAGTCAGTTAAGTGTCAGATTTTGGCTCAGGTCATGATCTCATGGTCCATGAGTTTGAGCGCCGCATCGGGCTCTGTGCTGACAGCTCAGAGCCTGGAGTCTGCTTCAGATTCTGTGTCTCCCTCTCTCTCTTGCCCCTCCCCCACTGTTGTTCTGTCTCTCAAAAATAAATAAATGTTAAAAAATTTTAAAATAAAATTAATGATATATTGTTTGTTTTCTTGCTTTGTTTCATTGTATGTTCTTCATATAATCAAAGAATAGACAAAAATGTCCTGGGACCATGATATTGATAGAGACACTCACTTGATAGAGATTTGAGGTAATCATCAGATTTATTATATCAAAATTGTAAATCCAAATGACAGAATAGAGAAATAAAGGATAGTAGATAAAAAATAATATATACTTAAAATTCTCATAATATGTTTTATGGAAGTGTTAAAAACCTTTCAGAGCCAGCAGCTGCATGCAGAATTTAGCAGACTGCTCAAATGGAGAGAGATGGATTTGTACATCTGTATCTACTCTGGTCGTAGTCTGATTCTAGTGCTTATGACTGATATCCTTAGCCTCTAGGGCAACATTCAAATGCATGGGCAGAAACAAAACAGAAATGGTTGAGCTTGGAAGAGGGCATTTATGAGAGCGTTGCAAACAGCTCATTTACAAGGTTTTCAAAATATGGTTGTAATATTGCTCAGTCACTTCATCCTGAAGACTCTTAAAAGGCACTCATCTCAAAAATTGTAAGCTCATAAACATTGTTCTATTTCTTCTTCTTCTTCTTCTTTTTTTTTTTTTTCAGTTCTATGTTGTTAGTTTTAACAAGGAAAAATCAAAGTGAGCAAGACTGGCCTTTGTGATCAGCGTAGACCTCGAATCCTACTTTGATATCCAGGAGCCAAAATCATTAAATACGAGTATGTCTGTCTTTAAAAAAGTAGATGTTGGAGTGCCTGGGTGGCTCAGTCAGTTAAGCATCCGACTCTTAGTTTTGGCTCAGGCTGAGGTCATAAGCTTATGGTTCCTGAATTCAAGCCCCTTGTTGGGCTCTGCACTGATGGCTCAGAGCCTGCCTGGAATTTTCTCTCTCCTTCTTTCTCTGCCTCTTCCCTGCTCATGTGCATTCTCTCTCAAAATAAATAAATAGACTTAAAAAATAGTAGATGTCAAAATTTTGTGTTGATGCTATGAAGATCACTATGTTTGTCTCAAGTCTGCCAGTAAACTTCCCTAATTGCTAACATCCCTCAGGTTCAATGTATTGTTTTGCACTCTTTTTTCCTTCAGCTCTTTGGTGGGCCAACACAAAAGAATGGGAGAGTCCAATACTATTAACTACCAGAGTGTCTAATACATGTTATCTTTTTAATACCTTTTTAATACATGCTTTTACTAGCTCTTCAGCTAAAAGTTTCTATTTAATACATCATCACTAATAATTTCAAAAATAATAAGGATGTCTCTCAGCTTTAATACTTTGTGATATTGCTTAGATTTTGTGGTTATTTGCAATGCTCCATATAGATTTTTTATTTTTTAAGCTAAATTATTGGATAAATAATCATTAATAGGGCTCTAATATATAAATAGAACAAAATAAAAATTTACTCAGTTGTCTTCCTCATAAAAAACTACATGTATTATGTTTTCATGGATGACCTTCTAAGTAAAGATACTTTGTGAATTAATAAGCATATAAATAAATAAATAGATAAAGTCAGCTGTTTTTACATAAAAAGTGCCATTATATAAAACCTGTTTTGTACTTTGAATTTGTGATATTCATATGATTGTTACTAATATATTGACAATTTGTATAAAAACACATCTTTCTGGCATATTTTGAAAGGTACTGCAATGTTAAACCTTTGAACTATGTTGTATCAATGGTATCATTGTAATGGATAGCTTTTAAGGTGACTGGTCATGTTCCTCATTTTCTAATATTCACACTTACGTGTAACTTTCTGTCTTTGAGTGTGGGAGGGAGCTGTGATTTGCTTCTAGACACGTGCATGTATAAAAGCTGATGGCATGTTACATCACAACGTAAGAATCCTTCTCATTAGCTGACTTGCTCTGGAAACTCTCTTTGCCAGTTCCATGAGGAGAGTAGCTATATTGGGAAAGATCACATAGACAAAATCTGTGGGCAGCCTCTAGGCATCCTCTCGGAGTTGAGGACACTGTCCAATGCAACAGCCATCAAGAAACCAAGCCATCAACGATATAGCCTCAAGAAAATAAATACTACCAACAATCTGAAGGAAAGATGGAAGAATCTAGAAGTAATGTCTTCCCTAATCAGACTATCAATGAGGACATAGCCTGGTAAACATCTGGATTACAGCCTTGTAAGACCCTCATCAGAGGGCTTAGCTAAGCCATTCCTGAATTTCTGACCCACATTAACTGTAACAGAATCAATGTTGTTTTAAGCTTCTAAGTTTGTGGTACATTTGTTACACAGTAGTGAATAACTATACATCCATAAATTCATATTTAAAGTCTTGACAATGTTGGGACACCTGTGTGGCTCAGTTGGTTGAGCATCCAGCTTTAGCTCAGGTCAAGATCTCACATTTGTGGGTTCAAGACCCACATCGGGTTCTGTGCTGACAGCTAGCTCAGAGCCTGGAGCCTGCTTCAAATTCTGTATCTCCCTTTCTCTCTGACCCTCCCCTGCTCACCCTGTCTCTCTCTCTATCAAAAATAGATAAAACATTGGAAAAAATTATAAAAATAATAAAGTCATGGCAAAGTAAAAAAAATAGTGAGACTGGACCAAAGTGCAAAATGAAGATGAATGTGGATTAATGTGAGAGAAAAGTATTAACAAGAGACATTAATTTGTAGTAAGCAATATAGCAAAACACATGTTATATTGTCACAAAATATACCTTCTAAATACAAACTAGTATAATGCAGTCATTCTTGCATGAAATGCCAACATATGAGGGAAATGAAATTATAAACAAAGAGCAAATGTATCTCATGTGGTTTTCATTGTAATTTTCCTTAAAATTAAAATAAAAGCTATTGCCAAAGATTTTGTTATATGTAACTATATGTCCAAAATTCATGACCACACTCTATTGGGTCTTTAAAATTTATCATTTTTAATATCTATGCTATTTAAGATTTATTTGTTGCTTTAGTGGTACACAATAATTGTTGTGTTGATATTTTAGTATTTCCCTCATCAACCCACAGGGAGAGAAGTTATGATGTGGATGAAAGACACCAATGATTCTTTGGTAGATGTAAGAGACCATAAGGAAAGTAATGAAGGGGCTGTAAATAGAAACAGACTAGGCAAGACTTCTCTTAGTGTTGATGTCTATCCTCAGAATTTTTTACCCCTTATACTGGCAGAGCTCTGCTGCCCTTGATAAGCCCACCAAGTTGAGAGTTGGATCCACATTGGGAGAAGGGCTGCTTTTCTCTTATTTCTTTTCTCCTTTTTATTTATTTGATTATTTACTTACTTACTTATTTACTTTTTATGTGTATGTGTGAATTTTGCCTCTACATAAATGTAGGAACTCAATGATGTAAGACCTCAATGGTATGGACGTGGGAAAAATGGCCTAAAGTCTTCACTCAGACTGCTACTTGTTTAGGCCTTAGTTTAGTAGCTCAAAGGTAGAAAATACGTGACCTAAACCAGTTCGAGGACCTAAAATATAGTTTATTTTTTGAAACTTTTTAAATTTTAGAATACTTTATGAACTATATAAAAGTGACTATAGAACAGAATTTTCTTATATCTACACCTGGTTTTGCATATTATTAGCATCGTACAATAGCATATTGTCATAATTAATGAGGTGGTATTGATACATTATTATTAACTAAAGCTCATACTTTTGTTCATACTTCTTTAGTTTTTACCTAATATCTTTTTCTATTCTAAAATCCTATATAGGATACCACATTGCAGTTAGACATCATGTCTTCTTAGGTTCCTTTTGGCCATAAAATCTCTCAGACTTCTCTTGTTTTAGATGACTTTGACAGTTTTGAGAACTGCTCACATATTTGTAGAATGTCCCTCAATTGGGATTTGTCTGATTTGTTTCTTATAATTGGACTGGGGTTTTGGGTTTTTGGTTGGAAGACTACAGAGATAACTTCTGTTCGGATCACATTGTACCAAAGGTACATAAATCAACATGACTTATTGATGTTAATCATGATTACCTGGCCTAGGTAGTATTTGGCAGATCTCTCCACCGTGAAGTTATTGTTTTTTTTCACTCTTTCCAAAGTGTATGCTTTGGAAACAAGCCACTATGCATCCCATACTTAAGGAGTGGGGAGTTCTATACAGAGTTTTAACAGTGGTAGGTATCAGAATAGAACCCTTATTTGGTATACAGTAAAATGAGGTAATGATAATATAGGCATATCTCCATAGACATATAATATGTATGTTCAATCATCAATCTATTTATCCATTTTATCTATCTATCTATCAATCTATCTATCTACTATCTATCTAAAAACTATTATTTTCTAAGTTTTGTGCACTTCATTGGTAAAGGTTGAATTCTAGAGACCCAGAGAGATATAAAAAAAAGGTTACTTGCCTTCGAGGTCTTTATTTTTAAAAGTTTATTGGGGCGCCTGGGTGGCTGAGTCGGTTAAGCCTCCGGCTTCAGCTCAGGTCAGATCTCACATTCGTGGGTTCAAGCCCAGCGTCAGGCTCTGTGCTGACAGCTAGCTCAGAGCCTGGAACCTGTTTCCAGTTTTGTGTCTCCTTCTCTCTCTGCCCCTCCCCCTCTCATGCTCTGTCATTCTCTGTATCCAAAATAAATAAAACATTAAAAAAAAAACATTCAGCTTTAAAAAATAAATAGACAAATAAAAGTTTATTTATTTTTGAGAGACAGAGAGCACAAGCAGGAGAGTATCAGAAAGAGAGGGAGGCAGAGGATCTGAAGCAGGTTTTGTGCTGACAGCAGAGAGCCCAATGCGGGGCTCTAACTCTTGAACCATGAAATCATGACCTGAACTGACGTCAGATGCTAAACCAACTGAGCCACCCAGGTGTCCCTAGGCTGTGAGTTTTTAAACCATCCCACGAAACTTTCTTAAGTCAATAATATTGCAGAAGCAGTAAGATAAACTGAAAAGAAATAGCACCATGGAAAGGAAAAAGAAGAGCATTTGTGAAGGAGATCAGGAGCAAGAAAGATTCTCTAGACTGGAGAGTCTATATTGAAAGACCTATAAAAGGCATTATCTAAGAGCTAGCCAAACAGGCAAACTAGGGGATTATTTAGAATCAACCAACAAAGAAAAATATTTTTAAAATAAAAATATGTTATGAATTTTTTACAACCAAACATACTTGGCACTTGGAATATATACATGTGTGTGTGCACTCACACATATTTATAAGCTAGGACTTCCATGTAGATAATTCATACTATTGTGGAAGAGGTAGATTGTATTATTCATATCATTTTATAATTCATACCACTGTAGAACAGGTGCATGGGCTCATGCATGTGAACAGTATAGAAGTAAGAAAGGTTTGAGGTTTAGTCTGATAGGGATTCATCTCAGTCTTTAAGATTTCTTTATTTTCATTCTCTTACTTTGTCCTTTGACTGATTTCCTCACAGTTAAAGGTAATTAGAAATAACTGCTTCTTCATTCTCCCATAGGCAGGGGAAAAATGCTTTTTACCTAGCCATTCAAAGGATAGCCCTATAATTTTCTCACAGTTGAACTAGTGATTTTGGCTAGAGAAATGGAATCTGTTGGTTGGTTGGTTGGTTGTTTTAACCAACTGCTCTTACTCTAGACATCCACCTCCTCAATTCTTTCTTCTGGTGGGTTTGTTCATGAAACACAAGGGCTCAGTTCTAGACTTATCCATATCCAAAAAACATGGAGAGTGTTAAGAAGAAGTGAATATAGTGGTCAAATATAGCAAACTTTCCATGTCCTGATGTATTACTGAG
Organism: Suricata suricatta; assembly: GCF_006229205.1. Lineage (NCBI taxonomy): Eukaryota > Metazoa > Chordata > Mammalia > Carnivora > Herpestidae > Suricata > Suricata suricatta. The sequence goes on from NC_043703.1 coordinate 38,749,876, forward strand.
GATTTTCTGCCTATATTAATATCCTATCAGCTATGAGTTACCTTATAGGTTCTCCTTATTATCCAGAGAATATGAATATGACCTCTGTTGTTAACTCTAATGATCAATAGATCCCCATGTTTTCAAAATCAGATCTTATCATATACTAAATATAAATTTATTTTAGAAATTTTTAACAGAGTGTCAGAAGCTGAGAACATAGCAATGATCCTGATATTTCCAATAGTTTACATACTCTATGAATTAAGCAAATGCATGGTTACATGAGTGGAAATCGGGTATGTAACTTTTTAATCTTAAAAAGATTTTAAGCTTCGAATGCAAAAATCACAGTTTGGTGTTTAGTTTCCTTATATTCCAACTTATGAAATATTTCCTAGTATATTTCTTAGGATAGAACTGGAGTATTAATTAAGTTAATACTGTATGTCTTTAGATTAGACAAATATAAATATAAACTATTCCATGTTTGGATGGATAATAGACAATTATATGTATGTTTAATTTGTTTATCATTTTTAAATGTCCATGGATGTACTACACACCTGGCATTATTGTTATCATATTACTTAGCATTAGTATATAACACACTGAATTTTCAAAATGCTATAATCATTAATTAGTCATACTTCATAACACTCCTATGAGGTAATGTGGTTATTATAGAAAATTAAGTTACAGATATTTCAGGTTGCTGACCTGAAGGAATTACCACCTACAAGTGAATATATTGTAAATTAGTAGTTAGTAATCTGTGGACTTATTGAGCTTTTTGCATTGATATATGCAAATATAGATAATAATTCAAAAAGTATGTTTGTTATGGATATGCCCTTTCTGCCATAATTTAATATTATGACTGTTGTATACTCTCTATTCTAAACAGCTTGCATAGAAATTTGCTAGGAATTTTCCATTCTTTTTGAAATCATAAATTAAAAGTTCTAATAAAACCTATATGCTCTTCTTTATTTTATAATTTTCTTAGGAAATCCCTAACATCTTCCACTATCATCAACTTGTCAATATCATCCAGTATCTCTATTCCATGTTTAATAAAATCCTGCTCCTCCCAAAACTCATATTGCTAATGACCTTTGAAATACATGTTATAGTTATCTGCCAGAAAATTCTCCTTAAGTCTAATAGGCTTCCTTGATCCTTACCTGTCAGGAGACTGAAAGAAAGCAAAGTGGAGTTTCCCAGTTGATTCAAGTACTATCATAAAAATGAGGGGGAGTTTCCATATTGATTTTAATAATTATGTTAACATGAACTGTCTTTTTCTCCATTTCTCACAGCAATTGAGGAACTCTCCAAGACAAAGATACCCTCATTTGCTGCCTGAATTGGATAGGAAGCCTAAAAATACTCACATAATTTCTTAACCTTTTCTTCTACTAAGCTGAGACTTTCTCCCTAGGAATGGGAAATTGTGTTAGAACTTTTTTTTTTTCCAGTGCAAGTCATGGAGAGTGGAATCCAGGAACACAAACGGAATTGGTTAATAGGGTTACTTTAGTGAAAGGCCCATCCTGAGTAGCTGGAAGTCCTCGGAAGACAGCCCCACCTGAGCAGGAGCTCAGGGTTTTTAAGGGTTTTGGAGGGAAAAATGGGTCATCATGTAGTTAACCAATTACAATTTATAGCATTTCATCGTAGCCAATTATATGTAATATACAGACATTAGTTTTGGAGGGAACCTATTATTTTAAAGTTCTGAGTCTTTTAAAATGACCAGTCATAGTTAGAACACCTAAGATACTGCAGTGACTAGGTGACTTTCACCCGCTGACCTTGTCTGGGCCAGGTCTTAGAGAAGGGGTGGGGTCCTTAACAGAATTTTGAAAAACAAATTAAACTTTAGGTCACAATGTTCGTTATGGAGTTACATTCTTAGGGTCTTTTCAGGGCCCAGTTGCTCAACCTTTAATTATTTACCAGAATGGGAGTGGGTGAGTGGAACAATGGTTGGTATTTTAGTGTCCAGTTTAACCCGAGGGGATAGGGTCTTACAATAGTTCATAAAACTATCTTATATGAAAAAATGTAAATTAATATTTTCAAATGTGTCTTCTTAAAAAAATTCAAAATATGGCCATTATAATAGGAGAAGAAAATTTTTAAGGAAGGAATTAATTTCTTGAGGAATAAGGATTTTGGAAGAACTAAAAAAGGAATCATTTAGAAGAGAGGAAGTTTATCACAGGTAGACACTTAATATAGTGCATGCAACCTGGTTTTACTCAAATCGGCTACTAAATAATAATTTTTTTTTTACTGCATTAGCACAAACTGTACAAGAATTGCAAAGAAGTAATGTCTATGTCTTTCTTCTCTAAATTTCCATAACTTGGATGGGAAGATATATATGTATATAATATATACACACATATACATATGTGCATATACGTATTTGTCTATAACATATACATCTTTATACATATAGTCGATGTATGTATTTGTATGTGTAAATTTATATAGCTACATAGAGGTAGATCTGTGTATATAGATATATAGGCATATATTTAGACATAATCTATTTAGACAGGTATAGCTATCTATTATCTATATCTGTTCATCTATGTACCTATCTTTGTAAATGTATACATGTTTAACCATGTGAAATTGCTGGTATTTGGCTAGTTTTGACCAACAGAAAAGACAATTTCATTGTCCAATTATGATAGGAGAAAATAAGATTCAGTAGTCAGAGAGGGAAAGATTAGGGCCTGAGGTACCTGGATGGGGAAAAACACTTGTTTTGAAACAATGCTGGGAGTGTCTGACATAGCAAGCCCCCTCAGCCATAAGGTTCCTCTTGAGAATGTAACAGACCCCACCTACTCCTCCTCAAGTTTCCCTCGGGAATTCGACAAAAGACCTAAGTATGGCCATAGACCACCCCTCACACGATGGAAATGAGTCAATCAGGAATGGGCAACCCAATGCCCAGAGCTATCAAGCCAATAAGGGTAGAAGCTGAGGAGGAACTAGAGGGAATGGAAGGGGGAGGGCTGACCAGAACTGTACAAAACAAGGATGTTTGTGTATAGTCCTCAGGCATTCACTTTAGAAGGTTCCCTCTCTGTAAAGAGAGCTTTCCTATTATCCTTTCTTTCTAATCTTCTATTCTAATGAACTTTTGCCTGCTGCTCATTTTGTGTCTACCTCTTCATTCTTCCAAGAGACAAGACAATGAATCTCAGGTATTGTAAAAAAATCCTGCAACACATCACATACTAGTTGCTATAGAAATTTGATTAGAAGTACAGTGGCTATATCTGATATCATGAAACCAATACTGTTCTTGGCAATTAGGTTTCTGACTTTAATTCTACTATTCACCAAATTTATGATTCTGAGAAGCCCATTTTTCTAGGGCCCAGTTTCATCATCTGTAACATAGAGAAGCTTACCTAGATCTTGGATCTTTTCTGTTTAGCTTCAAATTTGTTTATGCTAATTAATTAAAAATATTCTGATTGTTTATTTGACACCTAATATGTTATAGGCGATTTTCTAGACTTTGAGAGTACAGAAGTGACCAAAAATAGGCAAAATTCCCATATACATTAGAAGTGATGCTGGGATATCCTTCTTTCCCATAGAATTAGAAAAATATTCTCTAAGGAAAATATTCCACCTGAAAACACTCTCCTGAAAAACTCAGGACTTTATAGTTATTCTGAATATGGAGATTGTTCTCTAAATCTTACAATACCTGAATTCAAGCTTTGGCTTTTTCGCAGTAGTCTCTCAGGGTTTGTGTATATAATTTCCTGGTTTTACATGCAATCAAGATATTTTATGCTCTTGTGAATACAGGGTCATACCAAGACATTTTTCCAAAACAACTAAACTTGTTGAATCTAGGTTTGTATTCTATGGCCTCTTTCTTCCACTGGTCTTTTTGGCTTGCTGCTGCCTTCATTACCTGGGGTGTTTGGAGAACTGGCTATAAAGCAGGGGTGCCCATAATCTCCCCTTAGATTTGACAATTTGCTAGGAAGATTTACCAAACTCAGGAAAGCAGTTTACTTACCATTACTAATTTGTTATAAAGGGTATAATTCAGGATTTGCCAAACAGAAAATGAACACAGGCCAAGTTTTGGGGGAAGGAGTATGGAGTTTCCAGGCCCTCTCCAGCCTCCTAATACCACTCTCCTAATGCTTACATCATATTCACTGACCCAGCCAGTCTCTGCATCCCATCATTTAAGGGTTTTAATGAAGGTATCATCTAATAGGCATGGCTGATGAAATTATTGTCCATTGGTGATTAGTGCAATTTCCAGCCCTTCTCCCTTCTCTGAAGGCCAGAGAGTAGGGCTGAGAATCCCAAGTATCTAATCAATATTAGGCATTTCTGGCAACCAGTCTCATCCTAAGACTATCTAGGAGCTGTCAAGAATTGCCTCCTCAAAACGAAAGACACAATCCTGTCACCCTTATCCCTCAGGAAATTCCAAGAGTTTTAGGAGTTCTGTGACAGAAACAAGGAACAATGACTGGATATTTCATGATATCACATCTGTATAGGAAGGCTTTTCAAGACTGCCCATTAATTTTCCCCATTAATCCAGGTACAGATAAAGTGTAATTCTAATAATTGTCCAGTTTGGGAAAGAAAAGTTAGGGAATCCACAGATTACTTGATAATCTTTGCATAATACAAAATAGTATGAATATATTTAGATTTCCATAACTTTTTAAAGTGTATATACTTCTAATTATACCTTGGTACACTATAAAAATAGCTCTCCTATCGTTCTCTGATACTATTCTAAGGGACTCCTGTATTTTTCTCTAGTCATCTTATCACATAAATTATTCTAATTTGAAGAATATGAACTAACTCAGAATAAGAGGAACTAGTAGTTTTAATCCAATTAAGATATTTTGTATTCTAAAACAGAACATTCTACACATCAATCTACTCCTACTCTTTCATAGAATGCTATACATTTAAAATATATTATTTGTAACTATTGTACATTTACATATTAAAAATGTCTAAACTTACTGTTCCAGAAAAATTGGCATAACTTCATGTATATGACTTAAGGCATGAATATTTTCTCGATCTGTTAAGTACATAAATGCTACCCAACAAAGGTACTAAGGTCTTTCTTCCTAATATGGAAAGAACAGAGAAGCCAGATTACTTGAGTACTCAGTTTAATGATGATGGGCCTTGAGGTCTGATTATATCAGTGTGCTTACTTTGTTTCTGCTGTGATTACCAGCCTTGGTGATAGTACTATTTCACATACTCTTTTTAGGTGTAAAAACATTATAAGACCATAGTTAGCCTCTTGTCTTTAGTGCAATTATCATCCATTGATTCATTGATCATTACAATTTTAGCATGTTCTGCCAAAAATCTAATTTTGCCTATGTTTGGTGAGGATTTTTTCCCCATATTTTATCAAGGTGTCTAGCAAAAGAGACATTACTTTAAAGATATCTTTATCACCCAAAAGGGAATAAATTGTCTTTGAGTTACCAAAGGTAGCTTTGCTCTAGGGTGGAGGGTGATATACAGACTCATTTAAAGTACTGAGAGAAGATCTCAGGATGATGGGTGAGTTCTCCTATTACATGTGACTTTGTGTTATATGAAAGTCTAAAATGAGAGGCTTCCACACCTGGGAAGAGACAGCAGAACATGAGGGCATGTGGAGTTAACTGAAAATTTGGATACAAGAAATGGTATCACCTGCACAAATCACTCTGCAGGATTTAAAGGCCAGTTGAGAGCCTCAAATGAGGGAGTTTTGAGAAAATGAGAATGTTTTGCAAATAAAGCTTATAAAAGTGCTCTTCTCAGGAACTGTATCAGATGTTCTGGATTTCTATTTTTCTCTGGACTCAGTGAGCTGCTACTTTACTATCTTTAGTGTCCCCCATTGTGGTCACTGTGGGATATGATGCATCTTGAATTACTTGTTCATATGTGAATTAGGAAGTTTGATCTTCCACTTTTTTTTCCAGATAATTTAGCTTGGCCAGCTGTCCTCTCACTACTCCCTCATGCTAATTACTGTAAGACATTATAAACTGTAACTCTCCTGGTTACAATAAATTGGCCACTTGGAGGGTAGGGTGAAAGGATTTTGGGGAGAGACTGGGACATCTTAATGGTATCTAACAATGTGGAAAGAGAAAGTGCTTCCTACATATCAGAGACATAATGAGAAAGATGAGACTATTCCAGCCTGTATGCAATTCATACTATTGTGGGAAAAGATGCTCCAGTTAGGACTCCGTGGTTAAAAAGAAAAGTCCCTTAAATTACTTCTATTAATGAAGAATTTATTTTAAGAATAACTGTTCATCCAAGAAAAAATACATAATTAGACCATAGGCAAATATAAATTATAATATTGCAGACCAATGAGAAAATGTAGAAGCCTAAGTTTTTTAGAGGGATCTAAGGCAGTACACTAAGGGCATTAGCTGTAGAAGATTAGAGAGAATTATTAATGATTATGTGGTCTGCTACAAAATGACTCATGACACTCCAAATTTCTGTCATTTCCCCCTTTTGCTACAAGTTTGCTTTGCTCTCCAATGCGCGCAGCTATTGGATTTGCCATATAGCCCCTGTTTACTCAATGATTTTTCCTCATAATTTCAACATGAATCTGGTTCTTCCTTACCTGACATAAATTCCTTCAGTGTTTCCTTATGTGGGTCTTTCTACATTTATCTTCTGCTGAAAGTTACATTACTGTCCCTACATTTTACAGTTTAAATTCCTGGAAGATAAAATACAATCACCTAGTTGATCTGTGTTTTCTTTTCAGTCTATTGACCAGGAAACCACGGATTTGGAACTCATCCATTGTTTGATTTTTCTGGAGTTTAGAGACTGGGGAGTCAGATTAAAAATATAGGTGTTTAGACTTTTCTTCAGAAGTTAATAGTAAAGAAGCTCAAAATAATTGACTTGTTTCACATAAAGGAATAATTTCACAGCACTGTAAAGAGTGCCAATGATAAGATCTTGTAAAACACAGAAGGGAAACACAAAAATAATGAACGACAAATACTGAGAAGTCAGAGACATTTTCCTATAGACATTATACTTGAGTTAGAGTTTAGGAGCCATCCATTTTCCAGGTCTTTAAGTAAGTGGAGGAATCCCTTCCTTCCTTCCTTCCTTCCTTCCTTCCTTCCTTCCTTTTTCTTTCTTTCTTTCTTTTGTTCATTTGTTCATTCTTACTTTCTTTCTCTTTCTTTCTTTCTTTCTTTCTTTCTTTTATTTTCTTTTTATGTTTATTTATTTTTGAGAGAGCACAAGCTGGAGAGGGGTAGAGAGACAGGGACAGAGGATCTGAAGTGAGCTCTGTGCTGACAGGCTGACAGCAGTGAGCTGCATGTGGGGCTCTAACTCATGAACCTCCAGGTCATGACCTGGGCTAAAGCTGGTCGCTCAACTGTCTAAGCTACCCAGGTGCTCCAGGAGGAGCTTTTCAAAATGAGAGAATACATACCAAAGCACATAGACAGAAAACACTCATATATTTGGGAAAACATAAACAATTTTGTCTGGTAGAGGAGGTAAAGGTTGGAAATTTGCCAGCAAACATTTGCATGAATAGTTAAGGGCCAGATAATGGAGGCCTTCTACATCAATGAAATGCTTACGCATTTTATCCCATGAGTGATATGCAAACTTAGAAATGTTTTAAGTGGATATATGTTATGTTTACATATGCATTTTTGAAAGAGCCTTCTGGCAATGCATGAGACAAGATTAAAGATGGGCGAGATGGGTGATCAATTAGACATCACTTACAAAGGTGCTGTCAATTGAATAAGGAAATGGAGTGGCAGTGATGGCTTTGGAATGAAGATGTCAGGATAAATGCAAATGCTGCTAAAGAATCAGTGACCCCTTTTCTGTGAAATCACCATGGTGGCTGGAATCCTGTACACATATCCTGAAAACCGGAAGACCTTTAAGACCCTCATTGTAGCTCAGTACAGTGGGGTTCAAGTTGGCAAGCTGTCTGTTCCACCCTACTTCCACTTTATTCAAACCAACTACACCCTAAGCTTCTCCATAAATTTCCTGCCAGCAAGTTCCCAGCACTTCAGGGGGACAGTGGGTCCTGTGTATTTGAGAGCTATGTCATTGCTTACCATGTGAGTCATGAGGAGTGGCAGAGATGCACTCTAGAAGAAACAGGTGGCACAATGGGTGAACTTTGCTGAGAGCAACAGACTGTACCAGCCACCACCTGCCCACCTTGGGCATCATGCACGACAACAAGCAGGCTACAGAGCAGAGAAATGAGGAGGTGTGGTGAATTCTGGTGCTGCTGGATGCTCACTTGAAAATGAAAACTTTTTGGTGGAGAACACGTGACACTGGCTAACATCACAGCTGTCTGAACCCTGGTATGGCTCGATCAACAGGTCCCAGAGACTTCTTTCAGCCCGACCTTCAATCAGAGCAGTATCTTCAAGTGCACATCTCTTGGCATTGCACCTGCCTTTGAGAGAGATGGGGGTTAGTAAAGAAACGACATTGAGAGAAAAAAAAAACCAAATAATTAGTGTTAGTGACTAGGTTCTTGAGTTTAAAACCAATGATCAAACATTAACAATCTGAATATTATTGTTAGATTATCATATGTAAATCATTATTATTTTTTATTTTAATTATGAGATTTTTATTAAGAATGACTGCTACAATTTTATGAATGGTGTCTTAACAGACTTTTCATAGAACTTTTCACAGATGAGAAGATGATTGAAGGCTGAGAGATTATTTATAAGATTGTCATTTATTAAACTAGGAGTAAGAGCTGGTAGGGAGGGCATTCCAACAATAGAGACTGCGAAAAACAGTATTTCCTCTGTTTCTTTAAAGCTGGAATCCATCCCCTCAGGTGTAGTCACCCTCACAGTCAGGGGGCTTACAATTCATCATAAATTCATTGCAACTTCACAGATATATAAAGGGTAATGTTATATACAGATATTTAATTCATTTGCTCATTTATAAAATACTTAATGACAAACTGTTCTCTCTGCTTCCACACATAAATGTTAGTGAGAGTGATAAGAAGATACATATTGTTTGTATGTATCTACCTCATAACTACAACAACAACAAAATAAGACAGAAGTCCCACCCAGAGTACCAGAGTCCCTCAGCTCCCCCTTGCCTCCTGCCCATGCCATTGTGAAGGCTCAGGAAGAGGGCAGTTACTTCTTCATTCCTGGAAGGCAAAAAGATCTGGAATTTTCATCAGATCCTGTTTTTCTTGTTCTTATATCCTGTATTATCAGCCTAATTTAGTTGCTCTCAAAGTTTGTTGCATATATATTAAATACAAAGTACATTAAAAATGCCATCTCCTTGGCCTCTATAATTTATATTCGGATGTGATAGAGATATGGTGGCATTCAGGAATATGCATTTTTAACAACACCCCAGATGACTAGTATTGAAGAGATCTGTACACAATTTCACAAATGCCAGTAAAGTTCTTTTCATTTCCAAAACAATAAATTAGAATGAAGTTGAATGATTGGCCTGAAATGAGTTTGTGGAACAGGTATAAGAAACAGATTCCAGTATATGACTCATATGTAAACTTTGAGTTTAGCTGCTCAGTAGAATAAAATATCCTGAAAGCCAGCCAGACTTCCAGTATGTTGTAGAACTAACTGGGTATGGAAAACATCCTTACCAAGCGTTTGCCATGTCTGGAGCTTATCCTTAATTGAACTCCCTGGAAGTTAGCTCTAATGGGCATGACTATTTAGGAATCATAACTCTTGTGTTAACCAACCCACATTAGATAGGATTTCTTTGATTTATTTAATGTAAGCATTGAAGACAGTTTTCTACACAGAGGGTCAGAAACAATAAAATATATGCAATACTCTTGTTTTTGTCTTTAAATATAAGTCTAATTGAATTTCAGAGGTTTTTACTTTATGTGTTTAAAGATTTGCAAATTAAGGCCAAAAGGATAATTATCCTAGGTGCAATAATGCACAATGTCAGCTTAGTTTTATAGTCTTTTTATATTTCTTGTAAATAAATGAATTTGTGGGGTGCCTGGGTAGCTCAGTTGGCTAAGCGTCTGACTCTGGATTTCAGCTCAGATCATGATCTCAATGGTTTGCAAGATTGAACCCTGCATCTGGCTCTGCACTGATGGTATGGAGCCTGCTTGGGATTTTCTCTCACTCTCTCTCTTTCTGCCCCCCCCTCCCCAAAATAAATAAATAAAACATTAAAATATATGTATGAGTTTGCATTCATGTTATGAAGCAGTGTTTACTCTGAAGTAGTACCTATAGCAACTTTCAGCCACATTCTTCCTACCTTTAAGGTGATTAAACTACAGATGTAAAATATTTATATTTTGGATCTTAGGAGTTTGTTTGTTTTTCCTTATGGGAAGAAACTTATTAGTGTTTTTATTTTCAATAGAGGTAGGAGTTGTAATTTTTATATCTTAATATTTGGATAACTAAAAGCCATATGTATATAGTATAACAACAATTTATTATGAATGAAAAGGCATCTGGCTAGCTTCAGCAACAATTTCTATTATGAGCATATTCTTTATGCCTTCAAGCTTTTCTCTCAAATGTGTGTTGAGGATGTTTGTGGTATTGTTATAGATAAAAGAATTTACTATATTGGAAATGTTTAGAGGCTTATTTTCCTCCTAATTAATCTCAGAAAGTTCACTGATTCTACATTTTCTTTGACTTTGTATTTGCAAGATGGAAGACTTGATAATAAGTCTAGATTAATTAGAGTAATGGGCTTAGATGGAGTTGCTTTAACATCTGGTAGGGTTTGGACTTTGCTTCTGGGAAGTGCAGAGCACATAAACACTAACACCAAAGGGCCATATGTATCCAGCATGTATCAAATTCATTGTATTTCAATACCTCTTAGATTGCCTATGGGTTTCTAAAGGAGATTGTTCCACACCAAAATTATATATCAAATGACAATTCTTAAAAAGAAGAGGAAATTTGACTTAAAGACAATAATTTGGGTAGTCCTCTAAACTAATTCTTAAATGATCAAAAGTTTAATGAAAAGTAAATTAAGTCTTTAGCTTAACTGATTTAATTAATTGAACTCAGCACACATTGACATATGTTGTGTAGAACTGGATAACCTGAAGAAAATAGACTAAAGAAATTCAACAAAGAGATAAAGATGTAAGGACATAAAATGAAGCTAGAAATGAGGTTATTATAAAAATAGGTACCATAAATCCTATATCTTTGCCAAACGTGAGTTAAAGTTTTGTTATTAATCAGTGGACATGAAAAGAGAAATCTAGTTATTTATACAATCTACAATATTCTTAAGATACATACAGAACAGTTGTTTAGAAAATACACAGATGTTTCTGATTAATAAAAGAAACTTAGAAAGTGATACAATAAAGTAAATTATCTTAACACTGAGTATATTCTGTTTGTAGAATTCATAAACATAGACTAAAATGCAATACAGAATGAAATATAAAAAGGTAACAAAATGTTGATGTTAGGCATGAATGATATCCCCAGGCGCACTGCCAAATTTGATGGTATTGTTTATTAGAGCATCCGTCAATGCAAGGCCTGGCTTGATATTTTACTTGTATCCTTCTTTATAAAGATTTTAGCCTAAGAAATTAAACTCAAATTTGATATGAGAACAAAATGATATAATATGATTCTATTATATGAAGTTTTATAACAAGCAAAATGTATTTAAATACATTTAAATCAGAACCATGGTTACCTAGGGAAAGGTTTTGTGGAAGATTGTGAAAGGGCATGAGGAAACTTTTTGGGTGATAGAAATACAATGCTTGGGATGTCTGGTACATGTCTATGAATCTGTCAAAACTCATCAAGTTGTACATTAAAAATGGGTGAATATGTAAATGATAGTCCAGTAAAATGACTTAAAAACACAATTTCATATGAATTAATTTAATTTGTAGTTTAATTATTTTCTACTCTGATCACAGTTTTTCCATGTCAAAATGTATTTTATTATACTGTAATTATTTTATCTTTTTTATGTTTAGAGACCAGAGGCTATGTTTATCTTGTTTACCATTGTATCCCTAGTGAGTGACCCGTGATTCATGTTCAAAAATAATTTAGAGGGAAAATATATAAGATCCTCAGAATTATATTTTTGTTGATAAGCTTAAAATATTTGAGCTTTCATAAATTTATTTAAAAATGTGGGCACTATAAATGTCCTGCAACTTAACTTCCTAGGTCTCTGATATCCAGAAGAATGAAATAATTACAGTATTGTGACTATACAACTGTATGTATATCTATCTATTATGCATGAATGTGTGTTAGTATATCATATTCTTAGCTGAGTGAAAAAGGTAGTCTTTATGACACTAAGTTCATATATATTAAAACTAGCAGGACTGTATTGGCAATACTGTCAAAATTGCAAATAATTATATTACTAGTTTTTAAAATATTTTTGTCATAGTTTGTGTTTTATATTAACTTTTTTATAGGTTTCTATTATTTCACTTACATATGTGTGTGTGTATATATATATATATAAAGTTATTGTCAAGTTAGCTAACATACAGTGTATATATAGTATGCTCATGGTTTTGGGGATAGATTCCCATGATTCATCACTCAGTTTTTACCTAATAATGAAATAAGAATAATTTATAGCTGAACTCAGTTGTAATTTACATATTCCCATATCCTCCACTTCTCTACCATCTATGGAACTGTGACACATTTCCAAAGTGAAGGGAAGTATTATATTTCTAGGTTTTCCAGGTATCTACTTTAGACCACAGAGCTGCTTTATTACAGGTTACTTCCAAATGAAAGCTTCATTTAAGAGAGACAGGATGAAACATCACAGATGTAGAGGGAATTCTGGAACATTTTAATATGTCTGAGCTTCAGTTTCCTTACTTTTAAACTAAGGACATTGAGCTAAATGGTCTTAAAGATCTCATTCAATTCTAAGTCTATAATTCTGAGATCATCATAGGATTATAAGTTCTTTTTTTAAGAACTCAACCCGAAAATAAGAACATGGTATGAAATATGAAGAATGAGATTTTTTTTAGAATTTAGGATGACATGGTAATGGCATCCAGACTAACACTTATTTTCTCATTTTATGTCTCAAAAATTGTGTCTCCATTGAATGCACAAATAATGCCTTAAAGGATGGCCCATTAAAATAATTTTCTCTCAACCTAACAGACTAAATAGTATGAAAAATTATGACTGCTTTTCCATCTGACATTTCTTCTACTTCATACTATTTCTAAAATTCAGCACAATATCTACAATTTGAAATATTTCAATAGCTATTTATTGTTATTATAGCAGATGACATAATTGAGAAAAATTATCAATGTCATTTCTGCTATTAGATCATAATTACCTTTTTAATGAACAGTGTATAACCATTTAACATTAAAAACAATAAATAAAAATACTTGCATATTTTAATAGACGTTATTACTTCAATTTCGTCTCTTCCTCAAGGTTTTTTGCAAGCCTTTCAATATTAATAGCTTGAACACACACACACAAATTCTTAACAGATGGGTATCCTACGCAGTATTGAGTACCTCATTAATTATTCAAGAATTTGCAGGTCTAGTTACAGAATCAAAAATGTCATTAATCATTGATAGTGCTTGCTTAAATGCATTAGAATAAGAATTTACTTCTCACAACAGAACATCAAATGTATAGATTACCCCTGTTTAAAAATTACTTTCTCATTTCACCCACTTAAAAGTTGGTTCATGTTTAGACTTCAAAACCATTTTCTATCAAGGGAGTATGGCTTTCATTCCGTTTTTTAAATAAGTATTAAAATAAATTTCTAACTTTTTATATATACATTTTTTAATCTTTGTTTTTTACATTTATTTATTTTTGAGAGAAAAAGAGAAGCAGAGCATGAACAAATCTGAAGCAGGCTCCAGGCTCTGAGCTATCAGCATAGAGCCCGATGTGGGGCTCCAACCCACAAACCGTAAGATCATGACCTGAGCTGAAGTCGGATGCTCAACTGACTGAGCCCCCCAGATGCCCCTTCTATATACTTTTAATTGGAAACTCTGCCCAAAGATAATATATATATATATATATATTTAACGTAGATCTGTTAAATTTCTTGGCATTTTGTAAATATGCAAGCACTTTAAAAGGAATGAAAAATTCAGGAATTTCTAGACTGTAATTTGGAAATTAGTGAAAACCGAGATAAACATAAGGTATTAGATGAAATAAAAATTGACATCATTAAGGCCAAATGTCTCAACTAATAGATAAGGAAAGTGAGACCAAGTGACAATGTGACGAGTTTGAGTTTACATGTGTAATTAGAATAGGAGCTAATACTAGAAATAAAATTCCAGGAGTACTCTGCTCAAGCATCACACTATTATGTAATCTGCATCCTGTAACTTCAAACCAGCTCTGCTTGAATGGTGCAATTCTCTAAAATTGCTTATGAAACACAACCTAAGTATAAATTGTTTTGCCCTTTTCTAGATGTATAATCTATACTTCTTAAAGGCCAAACCAGACAAAATGAAAGCACAGGATTATTTGTGGACATGAGAAAGAAATTTTGTGCCGATTGTACAAAACTTCAATTTAACAATTTTATTTTTATGTGTGTGGCCATAAGAAAATACAACAAAATAAATATTTGTTAAAATTTAGTGTTTGAAAAGTATTTTTTCATTAGGTCAGTGGTAAGAGTAAAAACCCTATGTAATTTACAAATCTTCGTCCAAGTTAATTTCCTTGAAAATCCAGACAATACAATTCTAGGAAAAACTAGTATCTTTTTTCAATCTATTTTGACTTATTCATATTGCCGGTAGGTTTCTCACTGATATTCTTATTTATTACTAACTTACAAATTAACTAATGCTGATAAAGGGGTTGGGTAATAACATATTTCCATCATGTGTTAAAGATCCTGAGGTGCATCACTGGCCTATTACTGATTTACCTGTAGCACAAGTCGATAAACAAGTGTCAAGAAATTAAGTAAGCTCTTTAAAATCTTTTTAAAATGTTTATTTATTTTTGAGAGGGGGAGGAGCAGAGAAAGAGGGAGACACAAAATCCAATGCAGGCTCCAGGCTCCAAAATGTCACCACAGAGCCCAAGACGGGGCTTGAATCATGAACCGCGAGATCATGACCTGAGCCGAAGTTGGAAACTTAACCAACTGAGTCACCCAGGTGAGCCTAAAGCAAGCTCTTTCAGAAGTTCTCACATTATTATAAAGTTTCAGTGAGATGAAATCAATACAAGTGGGTGAAACTTACAAACATATACAGTATGTATATGTGTGGTTTAACTTTTATTGGTTTCATTACCCCTGGTAAAGAAACAGTTGCTGTGCAATAAGGAAATAGGTAATCCTCCTTCTGTGTCATCAGGAAGTCAGTAGTGGCCTGATGCTATATCACAGTACCTACATCAGGCACCTCACTTCATCTCACCATGTGTGGTTTTCTCATCTTACATCACCACAAGAAGGGTGAGTACAATAAGATATTTTGAGAGAAAGAGAGCATACATTCACATAACTTTATTGCAGTATATAGTTGTAATTCTTATATTTTATTGTTAGTTTTTGTCATTAATCTTTATTGTGCCTAATTTATAAATTAAACTTTATCATAGATGTGTACATATGAAAAAAACAGCATATTCAAGGTTTGGTACTATCTATCAGTGGCTTATGGTATCCACTGGGCATTTTGGAACATCTTCCCATGCCTCCCATAATGGAGGATTACTGTAGATAGAAGATGATAGATAGTAGATAGATAGATAGATAGATAGATAGATAGATGATAGATTTTTAAAAATCATGTTATGCAAAAACTGTAAGAAGAAAGAAAAATAATTTGATAGAATGTTAGGAACATATATACAGGGTTTAGAAAAATTTGCGTGAAATTGTTTTGTAATCTAATTTGTAAAATAAAATTTTTTTAAAAAGCTAAGGAGAAATTCACAAAAGGTCCAATGTCTTTTCTGGAAGCAAAAAATATGTGAGTTATCTTAAGATATGGCTTATTTCAGCTAGTGAAAAATGTTTAAAAATGGGAAATAGGAACTAATGTTAAATTCTCTTTGAAAGGGACCAGTTAGAAAAACCACATATTGAAATGTTCAAAAACCTTCTGGAATTAAATAAATATTTGGAACCCCATCAATAGTAAAGTACCTCATAAATTTCTCAGCAGTGTTTTTACTTAGTAATATAGAGTCACTTAAGTTACTTTGAATCATTTTTATATCTAGTGTGATATAATTGTGAGATAAATTTAAAAAGCATTCTCTCAATGAATGTTTATTTTTTATTTCCTATATATTACTGATGGGTAAGTCATTGAGTCAGGGAAAAGATAATCATCTTTTGTATTTCCGGAATTCTCACCACGTACCAACAAAAATATTACAAACTAATTATTTGACTAATTAAAAGTTATGTGGGTTTTCCAAGCTTTTACCAACTACATAAACCTATTTAATTTAGTGCATAGGTTCAGATTTTTCTTCCTCCTGCTATCAGAAATTTTTCCATTGCCATGTTTTCTCTTTCTTACGTGGTTGAACCCTAATGTAGTCCGCAAAATAGAAACCCTCAGCTAATAAGTTCAAAACATTTACATTAGTTCTGGTTCATGTTTGTTTGGGAATCAAGCAATACATGTTTCCCATGAATCGGTGTTTCATATTTCAATAAACAACTTTTCATTATTTGGATGGAACAAATTTTTCACTTACTATTTGACAGACCATTAAAATAAGTACTTTTCAAGGTTTATGTTTAGCTTTTGCTACATGCTTTGTTATAATATAGAATGGCAGGGTTGCTGAATTCTAATAGTATGCTTGGAATTTGGGAATAACTCACTACAGCGAGGATGAATAACAAAAAATCGTGTCCACTGGATAAGGAGCTCCTCCGAGTTTTTGCTAAACACACTCAGTATGCAATGGTTCAACTTGGTGAGCTGTAGTCTATCAGCCTCACTGGACACCGGGGCTGGCTAATTGGCACTGCTGGTTACCTTAAGAACCATTACCTGTCAATTCCTAGGTCTCAAGGTAGCAGGCAATACTGTTTCACATACATAGCTGGTATCAAACTAGTAAGTACTGTCTAGAAGTCTAGAGAGTTTCTCTAAATTAAAACACACATACATTCACTGTCAGAGGAAATGAATTCTGTGGCTTTCTAGATTTATTTTGAATTGGAACAGTAGAAAGAATTTACGTATAGCACAAACTTCTCTGGAAACTTTCCTTTTATTTGCTCCAGAGGGCTTACAATACACTTAGATTCTGGAAGGAAGTAATGTTACTCAAACTTTTAAAACACCTTTATCTGTGATTCCTCTAAGAAGATAATGGAAAGAGGCTTTATTTTGCAATCAATATTGTTGTTAAAAGACATTTATGGCTTCATGGAACTCAGTTAAAAGAACCCCTCAGAAAAAGTAACTGAAGAGGAGCTGATACCTGAATCTTTCTTTTCTCTTAATTTAAGACAGAAACATCAAAGTTGCAGGCCCTCAAGCAGTAGCAAAAGTCAAGCGCTGCCATTAGACTACAAAGCAGCCTTTGTAAATTATTAACTTTCCAACAGCAGCATCAAGTTGGTTTCTATATAAAATCATAAATATTAATCAGTCAAGGAATTATTTAAAATATATAAAAAATACCTTAAATATTATCTTAACAGGCTGCAAACCATTTTGAGCTTTTCTAATTTAGAATCATTTACCAGTAGAAACATTCGTTACAGGTAACGGGGGGCACCTGTCACGTTGCTGGAATAATTTTCAGCTTTATTCATGGCTTAAATTGGCAAAATCAAAAAAGGCTTTATACTCAGCAGAGGTAAAAATCCCATCCCCAAAGATTCCTAACTATCACATCATAAGTATATGCAATTTGGGCAGTAAAGTGTGGAATGTACGGTGATGTGAATTTTTTTCCAGACCTCCAGATGAGAAGGACTCTTTATTAGCCTTCTACTTCTGTGAATGCTTCTGGGTCCCTAAGGATTTTACTTATGTCTTCAACCTGTTTTGTAGCATTAGACATAATCCAATACCAGCCTTCCTTTTATAAGGCATGAAATGGCCCAATTGGGAAGAATAAAGAGTTCCTCATTAAATGCAGCGTTGGAGTCGCTTCTTCCCAGACTCACTCTCTTCTTTACTTGATTAGCATGGATTTAGATGGTGGCAAAGAATTACTTTGTCTTCAGGGACATTACACTTTTGTGTAATTTTCAAGAGCATGGTCCCAGGAGTGAGCATTGCTGTGCAGCATCTCCCTTATGTAAGGTTTTTTGTGTTTTTTTTTAAATTATTTTATGACAAATCTTTGAAGAACTCAAGAGACCCATAATGGATTATTACATATTTTCCTGTTGCATTTCTTGCTCTTTTCTGGATGTGAAAGTGAATATTGACTTTATAAATTCAGTTTGACTTGACTTTGGTTGACAGGTGAAGTGATACACACAGGACATTGGGAGCGAAAGGTTACATATAAGAATTAAATATGCTTTCTCTGAGCTTCAGCATTCTTTGCACTGTATAACTAGATCCCTCTAACACTGGGATTGTCAGCTTCATGTTCCAATGCACTAAGTAAAATGTAGGTATTTGTTTTATGAAATTAAATATTTATATTTCGAGAGATCCTTTTAACAATTTGAACTAGTACAATTTGAAATTTTTATCAATCTGACTCTCTTGTACAAATAATGTGATGTTAGAAGAGTTAGAGAAGAGTTTGGTTACTATAATCAAAATTCAGGAAAGACTGCTTCTTTTTCTAATGACATGTATTTATCAATTGTGTGACCTTGGATAAATCACTTATGTCCTGAGACTCACAGCTTTCATCTATAATATTAGACATAAATCTTTGCATTATCTCACAGGCCCAGTGAGTGGAAAAAAGAGGATACTGTATTAGTAATATAACAAAATAAGTACTTTCAAAACTGCAGGGAAGTGCCGATAAAAGTGTTAATATGCCAGATGCTATGAGACCTGATACGTGTTATATTACGAAATGCGCTTATATTTTTAGAATATTTTGCAGTTTGAAATGAAAACACCAGGGATGCCTGGGTGAGTCAGTCGCTTAAGCATCTGACTCTTGATTTCGGCTCAGGTCACAATCTCACAGTTCCAGAGATCGAGCCTTAGTCTGGATCTGTGCTGACAGTGCAGAGCCTGCTTGGGATTCTCTCTCTTAGCCCCTCTCCCATTCATGAGCTCTGTCTTTCTCTCTCTCTCTCTCAAAATAAGTAAATAAACTTTAAATAAATAGTTGAAATGAAGGTACCAGTTTCCTCGTGGTCGGCCATGTATAGCATGATTAGTATAAATAATTTCTATGTAATTTGACAAAACTGACACTTGTTAATTACACTGCATGTGATAACATGAAATACATACTGCCTTCTTCTTCTCCTCAGCTCAATTAGCCCAGGGAACCACTGTTGGCGAATGTACTGAATGAGCACATATTAGGTCATCTAAGAAGTAAATGTATGTGTATTGGTATCATCAAAGATAAATGTATCAAGTCCCAGACAAAGTAAAAGAAAACATTATTTCTGCTGACTTCATACAGCATGATAAATATTTCCATTAGCTTTCCAAATTTATCATGTGAAAATTACCAAATGATTACATATGCAGAGATACAGTATCGTCACAAGATGTGGGGTGCTTGGGGCTCAGTTGATCTTACTACCGAAAGTATGAAAATAAATGTATAAACCCAGGCTTTGTGCACATATATATGAACATAAAGACACTCTGTTTTTATTTTTCAGAATCTTAGTTTTTTTGTACCAAGAAAATTAAGGTCTGAAAGAGAGTTTTAAATCATCTCAATTTCCTCAAAGGCAAGGCATAAAAGAACCAGTCTGAGGTGCCCATTGTCTGACGGCAGAGTTGCCACCATCATTATTCCTAATTATTCTTGACATTTTGTCCATTATACTATGAGGCTCCTTGGAGGATAGAAATAATCAGCTGGAAGTGAGGACTGGTTAATTATCTATATTGTATAAAAAAGTTGTGGTATTATAGATGCAACATCAATTATGGAAATTGGTGATAAACCCTAACAGTAGAAATATATCTTGGAAATCACTCTTAGCCACAAGTTTAGAAATCTTGTCACCACCTCTTCTCAATAAACTAGTAAAATCTCATTTGCAATGAGATATATGTAAGAGTAATTTAAGTCAATTACATCATAGGAAACTATAAAATATAATCGCCTTTTAAGCCTGCAAATACAGTGGTTTTTAAAGTTGATGATTTATGCAGGATAATTATATACAGTGTTCCTATCTACATGAAGAAGTGATTGTAATCATTATTTGGATTTTGTTTATATTAAACAAGAAACTGCCAGTTAATTTTACAAACATAATTTTAAAAACAGTTGCAATTTTTTATATGTTCTTAACCCAGAATTTGGACCATACTAAGCTTTGGGATCTGAATGTGGGCTGTTACAAAAGTCATTTGCATTGGAATTTCACCAAAGCACCCTTAGGCAAAGGCTAAGGTGTGAAAATAATTAGCATACTTAAAATACTGGAAATGAAGTTGTTTTTCTCCACATAATCTTATAACAGTGGATTGGAAAATGAAGATTGTGTTTGTTTTATGGGAAATTTTATCTATATTTTACAGTGTCAAATCTCAACATTTTATATTTCTTTTTTATAAACCCCTCTTCAACTCTTTTTTGAGTTTATAGATGATGTTGGCAAATGAAAGAAAATGTAAATCTTATTAACTGGAATGATCCCATCAACTCAATATTTGTACATTTGGGAAAATAACCATAAGCCAAGTGTGGTTCTATGGACCATCTAAACCACTGTTGGCATCTCAACCAGATGAAATATTGCTAACCCAGGGAGCATGTAGGCATTGGGATTGGTGGTGGTGTCTCAGTGACTAGGTAGGGGAACTACTGGGATTCAGTGGAGAATGGGGGATACTAGTTTACATGACATTCTGTACAATGATAATTCACCTTACCCTAAATTTATCCCAGTGCTAGTGGATGGTCAAGATGAAAGTTGATATACAGAGAAAATTCCGGAATTTCGATTTCTATTCACTTGTACCCTTAAATGAAGAGAAAAAAATCTTTACAATATTGATATACAGATTAGTATAGTTACATGTGAGTGATTGATAAAGCAATCAAATACGCATATACTTTCATATATCCTCACCTTTACTGATGGTGGCTGGCAATAAAATAAAATAATGCAATGAAATAATGTTTGAAGATCCTTGCTTTGGCAAAGCAAATATCTATTAAGTTTTACCCAATAATGAGCACAACCTCAGGATTATCAGTAGAGCTTAGGATGGTTCATCAGGACAATTCTTTGAGTAGTTTCAAGACAAAGGAAGAGTGGAGGGCTTTTGTTGTTGTTTTTATCATCTTTTTCTTTATTTTCTTGGACTCAAAATTTCTCTTGCTAGGCTTGCTTAGGATAAGTACATCAGTACTTCAGTCAGAGAAGCAGATGGCATGTATATGTGTGTATAAACACACCCAAAAACAGAAACAGGCCTTAGTAAGATATTTGACCTCAGGCAATTGTGTTGTTTGGCTCAGCAGTCTCTGTGAAGTTGTCTTCACATCTGATATTGGAGTTGAAAGTCTGCAGAGCAGGTCCGCACATTACAAAGCTACTTCACTAGTCATTTGGAAGATGAACTGTGTTTCCTTCTCTGAGGCTTAAATGTTGTATACAATCTTCTCAGAGAAGAGGCATATATTCTGAATGGGAGTGGGTTGTGTGATTTGTAATAGGCCAACATCAAGGCAATGTAAATTTGACTTGAGTTGTAAGTGGTTATACAACTCTGAGGCAAATATATTTTTAATTCTAAGATGTAAAATTAATATCTACAGAATTGGTTCCTTAGGGAGTAAATTAATTTAATCCAATCTGTTATTTAGATCCACTTAAAATTTAGTGGCTTGAGTAATATGTGGACTACTTAAGCAATAGAACATGACAAACAATGCAGTAGTTCTGATTAATTTACTTCTTTGATGCTTCCAGTCTGCATCAGAAGGGCATTAATCAGCTTTACTTCATGGCTTGCTATGCCTTGTTGCAATTCTAAAATGATTTGCTATTATTAATATTTCAGAAATATTAATAATAATGTTTGTATTCTCATTGATAAAACCATACGCAACACCTTAAAATGTGCAGTTAAATATATTATTAGATATTTGCATATATTTACCTATGATAGAGCATTCTATTATCAGTTACACAATTCAAAAATTTTAACTGGTAGTGTGCATTCCCTGCAGTCAAGGCAAAAATCGAAAGTGAAATAGTAAAAGTATTAGTATTTAAAGCAGAAATACAGCACACACACACACACACACACACACACACACACGTTCAGGCACATATATAATTTTTTATTCTAGATTTTGGTTATGACTGTAAAAGTACATATCTGAACTGACTTCTAATACAGAATTTATCAAACTGCTACATAATTGTTTACTTATTTGTGTCTTCCCCCACCAAACTCAGGATATAACAATTGAGGGCAGTTTGTGCAATATGAATATTTGGTGTACAAAAAAATTTGGTGAAAACGTAGCACAATTTCAAAAAAAAGGAAAAAGACTTCTAATACCTTCCCTAAAACCTACAGGTTATCAAGTCCTTCATCTTTAAAATAAGAGATACATTAAAATGAAGTTCATATTTTAAAGAGGAGAAGAAAGAAGCATGGAGAAAGTGACTGTTTTGCCCAGTTTACAAAAGAATATTCTGTGGATCTTCAGTGATCCTATTACAGGATCCCTAATTCAACTAATCTCTATGAGGCTATTGGTCTCTTGATTGGTTGTCACATGTTTTCCTATATTGTCATTTTAGACAAAAGTAAATCTGCTAAGTAAATCCCTCTTGGATTTTTTGATTAAGCAAAATCTGTAAGTGGAGAGAGAAACCAACTTTCTTCGTATGTTTATGTAAGTACTAGATTATGTTAAATTTTTGGCAGAAAACACTGCTTGTTGCCTCATCAAGACAGTCAGTCATAAAGCAAGTCCTTTCTTTTTACAGATAAGATTAAAGTCAATTGATCTTCTTTTAGAGTTTGCTGGGCAGGGCTCATCTCAGCATTTCCCAGAAACAGATTCTGAGAAGAAGCTTAGCAAGCAGGAGGAATTTTAGAATGCATTCTAGAGATCAACACTGGAAGATGGGAAGGAAAGGAATCAGGAATGGAGAGAGGATGGAGGTGAGCAGTCTCAGTGACCTCAGTTGATCCATGAGGAGCTCCAATGGTTGTTCTGAATAGGAGCAAAGTGGGTGGGTGGCTATCTCTGCACATGAATCATTCGTTGGCTGCAGGCAGTCCTGGGAAGGCACCCATGACTTTGAGAGTGATGCAGTTTAGGCAAAGCTGTTCAGAGGAGAACTGTCAGCTGAGAGAGACGTCTGCCAGCAACATTCCCATGGCCTAGAGGAATATGTCCTAATATCCTAACGGGGCGGGGCGGGGAATTGGGAATTGTACTGCAGAAACACCACCTCATGCTTTCCCACAACTCTTGTAGAATACCTACTTTCATTTTCTTTAGTTGGAATTGGAATAAACTGAGCTAACTGATAAACACTGCTGTGTTTTGGATTCTGTGTTCCAAATAAATAGTTTAATCCATAAAAACATCAGATTAAGAAAATGAATACATTTCAATGGCAATAAAGAAAATAGAACAAAGAAGCATCCAAAATTCAAATCCAATCAGCTAGGATATTTGAATAACTCCTGAGAGTTGGGATATTCAAGATGACTGATTTCAAGAGAATTTTTTTCCCTCTTATTGGTTTTCACTAAAAATTTAGAAAAAAATATGATGTGACAGGGCCACATGCAGGAGTACATCTTGACCAGTAAACTGTTGCTTGGCTTACTGTAGGAGTACCAGGATTCATGCCAGAATGGACAGAGTCCATTTTAACAATCTAAAAACACTTGAATAATTAGACATAGTATTAAAATGAGACCAGACATGTCACATTCTGAATTACAAGTTAACAATCCATTTTATCTCAATATAATTTTAGATAATGATGTTTCACTCATATGAGATGGGAGAGAATTGATTGCTTGAAAAAAAGTTAAAACTGAAATCCTTTAAATATATATATTATATATATATATATTAATATTTGGAAAATAGCCTGTAAAAACAGTCAAGAATGATTAAATGGAAAATAAAGGACAATCAATAACAGAAGGAAAAATTAGGTTGAAAAGACATATTTTTGGATGATCAAAGAACCAATCAAGATATAGAACCTGTTCTTAAATACTTCTTCATTTTTTATCTAAGTCAATCTCTATGTCTATTTAGGTGCATGGCATTGTGATCTCTATAAATGATTGAATTTTAGCTCAATTTACCTCTCTCCTATTGATTTAGAAATACTGAAACCATAATGCTAGTATAACTGAATTTTGTATGTGTTAATGTAAATAAAAGGAAATTTTATGATATGGTAGATTTTTTTTTCTGCATAGGGGTTTGTGTGTGTGTGTAAAAATCAACACTATGTAAACTTTAAACAATTAGGACAATTAATCAAAGTACTGTCTAAAAATCTTTGGGGTGTTTGGGTGACTCAGTTAAGTGTCTGACTTCAGCTCAGGTCATGATCTCACTGTTTGTGGGTTTGAAACCTGTATCAGGGACTGTGCTGAACGCTTGCTCAGAGCCTAGCCTGCTTCAAATTCTGTGGCTTCTTCCCTCTCTCCCCCTCCCACATTCATGCTCTGTTTCAAAAATAAATAAATGTAAAAAAATTTAAAAAATTAAAATATTTTTATTCAAGGATTAAATTTAATTTTTTGATGTTTTAAAATTTTTTTAATGTTTATTTTTTAAAAAGACAGAGCATGAACAGAAGATGGGAAGACAGAGAGGAAGACACAGAATTTGAAGCAGGCTCCAGGCTCTGAGCTGTCAGCACAGAGCCTGATGTGAGGCTTGAGCCCACCAACCATGAGATCATGACCTGAGTCAAAGTTGGAGGCTTAACCAACTGAGCCACCCAGGTGCCCCTTGATGGTTTTTATATTCCATGTTCTTACACAATAAATGCAAAGTTTTTAGAAGCAAAATGGGAATTGTTCATTGAAAGAAATATTTAATGGTAGGATAGTTGATAAATTAAGACTACATAGTGGTAAAGTAGGCATATGTAAATTGAATATTACCAGAGTAAATAATGAAATCTCTTTATATCACAACCACAGTGCATTAACAAATACAGTGCAGTGTGGGAAAATGAAAGCAGTGGAGACTTTCTTATGAAGAGTCATTTTTTTTTTAAGTTAATAGGGGGTTGTTTTCAGATGTTTGGTTAGTTATGCCACTGGCTAAAGCATTTTATTAGCTCTTATATCAATCATGTAAGAGGTTGCTTTTTGTATTTGTTCAAAATGGTAAGTGCTAGCGTCATATGACCTGTTTTTATCTTGACACTACCTTTTGCCAAATGTGTAATCTCTCTTTGTTCAGTTTCTTTCTCTTGAAATGGGAATGATAATTGTACTCACTTCAGAGGATTGTTTTGAACATTAAATGTGATAAATAATGGATGTAAATCTATTAGCACAGTGCCTAGCACTAGACAAAGCCTCAATAATTGTCTGTTGTTTTGTTGCAATTGTCATTGCTACAAGGCATGCAATAAAAAAATAAAAGGGAGATGTTACATAGATGAATTTATCTTAATGCCTAATCAATGAAAAATTCATTCCTTCATTCAAAAAGCATTGTTAAGTGCACACTGTGTATGAAGTACTGTGGTAATGGAGTTCCAGAATGGATGCTGTATTGTGTTTGTTCTGGAGAAGTGCCTGGTCTAGTGGGAGAAACACGCATGTCAAATATTATGAAAATATAATAAGATAAATGCTATAGTAATAATATATACCAAATTCTACAACACAGTATATGGTGGCCTTGACTTGTGTGAAAAGATGAGAAATTTATTTGATTTATATCTTAAAAGATGATCAAGAGATTTCCAAATTTGGAGATAAGAAGGAAGAAGCCAGGAGGAAGATATTCTTGGCAGAGCATCCAGTATAGACAAAGACAAGGAGATAGGAAAGAATCTAAACAATGGATCGAAAGGTCCATCTAAATAATGGCAAATGCCATGTGTGGAAATAGAATGTAAGGGGAACTGGAGTAGTTTTAGATCCTCTCATGGAAGATCTTGGGTGTGAAATTTATTCCGTTGTTTCCTTTATTGTCAACACAATAAACAGTTATCTCTCCTTATATATGGACTTCAGAGAAAAAGTTATATAGTTAATCAACAAATGATTAACAGAAAATGGACATTGACTATAAAGGGATGAGAAATTCAACTGGCTTCTCAAACTGATTAATTTTGGCACACTTATATTTGACAAATTTAATAACCAATTAAGGACAACAAATCACATATTGCAAGCAACCAAGACTTCCACCAATCTTTTTTAAAAATCTATTTTTACCTGTATAATTAAGCAGTTGCTACATTATGAAAAACATTCATCTATGAGAAAAGTGATTTGTTCAATGTAATTTGTTAATATTTTCAAAAAGTTCCCAAGAAAGGCTATATTTCAAATAGAAATATTTTCTTCTTCTCAGTATCATGACAAATATAAACCATTCTCTGAAACAATTTATGATGTTCTGTCATATATTATAGTCATTTGCTGTATTTGAGGGGCCCATGAAACTCCAAGTCCTTATCGCCAAATGCACAAAATTTCTTAGGAAATAAACAGCCAGAGATATTTCATTGGGAACACTTAGGCATACTTTGTTTCATTTGATCCTGGAATACTATCCATAGTTGATTTGACCAGAGAATATTAACATTTAATCCTAGTGATTAAACAGATTTGAGTAAGAGCATAGAATCCACATATGCTAGGAACAACATGGTCCCTGATCCATTCTTTGTGAAGTAAGATTTAAAGGAGATAAGATTCAGCCAGTTCTACCTAAGGTTTATTTTAGAATATGGGGATGAGATAGGAAATGTGGAAGATATTAAATTATACAGCAACCCATATCCACCCTTATGGAGAATAACCTATATAAATGAACAATATCTTAGGTGATAGTGTATAAATAAATGTAACCATTGTAAGCAGTGTGCAGAGAGAAAAAAGTCAGAAGAGTCCTGAGTATAGAATGGAAATCCGTGTTCTTCTGTTGGTTTTACAATGCACTAGAAAATAAGACATCACTGAGCCCCAAATAGAACAAAACAAAACACTTCATGATTACAAACATTAGAAGAATCATATGTGACACAATATTTTTAAAAAATAAAGTTTTATTGGGGTGCCTGGTGTGTCAGTCGATTAAGTGTCCAACTTCAAGCTCGGGTCATGATCTCATGGTTCATGAGTTTGAGCCCCATGTTGGGCTCTGTGCTGGCAGTTCAGAGCCTAAATCCTGCTTTAGATTCTGTGACTACCTTTATCTCTACTACCACTCTGGTCTTGCTCTGTCTCTCTCTGTCTCTCAAAAAATAAATAAATGTTAAAAAATAAAACAGTAAATAAAGTTTTATGTGTGGAAGAATATCTAGTATTTTGCAGAATCTTTTTCTTCAGTTTTTCATCAGCTTCTCTTCTTAATGGTAATTTAACTAATTACCAAAAACTCTAAAAAATTAGAATTGAAAACTTTAATTGAAGACTGAAGAGTCTATCTATAGTCCTGTTTCAGGAAAGGGAATTTAAACAAAAAAAGAAAGAGAATGCATATTTAAGTAATATGCAATAATTGTTCAAACATATTTTTCTTAAATTCTAAACTTACCAATTAACCTACCAATTCAATTTCAAATGTTATAAAATTACATTTTTATGTTTCATGTAACGAGATGATTGTGAGAAATGCAAAAAAGCAGATAAGTAATGAAGTGATTAGTGTTGTGTGAAACCAGTTGTAATGCAGACCTGAATAGATGTTTTGAATTTGTTAGAAATAAGGTGATTTATGTTGGACCAGAATATTTGGTAAAAGTATTATATAGCTCAGACCTTAAAAATATCATCTATACATGTTTATACTTTGGAAAATTCACTTCCATATATATTAATAAAATCTAGATTTTAAAATGCTTTACAGGGGCACCTGGGTGGCTCAGTTGGTTAAGCGGCCGACTTTAGCTCAGGTCATGATCTCATGGTTCGTGGGTTCAAGCCCCGCATCAGGCTTTGTGCTGACAGCTCACAACCTGGAGCCTGTTTCTGATTCTGTGTCTCTCTCTGACCCTCCCCACCTCACACTCTGTGTCTCCCTCTCTCAAAAATAAATAAAATTTTAAAAAAATGCTTTACATATTGGTTTCTCAATTACTTGTAAATCTATTTCAATCTCCCCCCCCCCATAGGAACAACATGCCTGAGATGAAAATAGCTCATTAAGTGGACATTAATAATATGTGGACACTCTGTCCTCTAATGGCAGAAGAATGAGACTACCTGAATCTCTTATTACCCAAAGAAAAAAGTTCAATGCATTGTGCTTCTTTAGTAGATGTTTATATTTGGAAAGAGCACCAGAACTACTTGTATAACTACAGAAACGTATCGATTCCCATTTAAGTAGTTCTCCTACTTTAGTTCATTATAAGCTTAAAAGTAAAATCATCTAGATTAGGGATCAGAAAAGCTTTATAGGAGAATTTGGAATCCATGTGCATTATATCATGAAAAGTTCATGGTCTTGAGGTGGTATTTACAGTTTTGACAAAGTTTGGTCAATCTTTTCTTACATACTCCATATAGTCCAATTAGTTTCATTGTAAGTTTTGTTTCAACATCTCACAATGGTTTTGTACCACACTAGATGTCTTTACTAAGATCCTTCCTTTGTTTAAATACTCAGCATATTAATTAAAACAACCACATATATTTCTACTGGTATATATGATATCATATATAGCACTTTCAGTATTAAAGTGATATCATATATATCACTTTCAGTATTAAAATGAATAATTCTTTTATGCTTTGCATTTTTTTTTTTTACTTTACTATGTATTTCCTATTTAGTTACCACTCGGTGAAAATTTATTTTAGTTGGAAAAAAAATCTTTTAATACTGTTTAGAAAGTCTGTCAGTTTTGCAGGTAAAATATGTGCATAGATGTTAAGTGCACATTCAAGTGACACATTCATCTGACAGTGGGGATCTGTTTTAAGTGTGCGTATCGTAATTATTTAAAGCTCTGTACATTTGGCATTTGCTACGTGAACACATGTCCTTCAAAGTGTGCGTCTTTCCTGTGAGTGGAATGTGAGCACTTATTGATAAAGCTCTGGTGGCACTTAAGCACCTAATAGAGGTTTGGGGTACAGAGACTATCAAGAGTTTTAATGAATCATGAGGTTTTTAAAAATAGCATTGATGCCAGGCTTTATATCTGTGAAGTAATTTGCATTCTCATTTTCAGATAAGAGAACTTGAACCCTAGAGTGGTCAAATGAACCATGAATGACTACTTCAGAGTGAATAGAGAGTAAAGTACATTTCCCAGCACACCATTTACATAGAGATATTTCTAAAGTCAGGGAATCCAATGGGGTAATAAACATCAAAATGTTCTGTATTCAGTGAAGTTTTGTCAAAAATAGATCAAGTAATTTTTGATCAAAATAATTGCTTTGTTGGTGGTAGATACCTAAAGGGGCATATGTTCTGGGCTGGCCAGATACAGTTCTTATCTGCTAAGTTCACTAATAGGTACAAAAAACATTTCTTTTTTGGTAGTTGTTGGTTTTCTGTTTCATCCAGCTCTATACTGAGTTCCTTGAGGGAAGGAGCAGTGGTTTAATAATCTTTGTGTTCACATAAAAGGCCCACAAAATAAGTAATTAATAATTATTTATTGAATATATATCTTAATGTAATTTGACAATTCTGAAATGAATTCACCAATGGTCAAAAAAAATGAATTTGAAGCTTGGATAATTAGAATGCCATAGATTTCTTAAGTAGTCACTAGATAGTATTAGTGACCCCTAGATAACATTTAGTGCAATTTATGTCCCCTATCGGTGGGCGTCTATACCTTTTGATAAAGATGGTCATTTATAGGGTTAGAAGAATGAGTTGAATCTCTTCCCAACAAGGCAAAACGTGTTCTTCACTGATTCCTGAGTCAAGAAGCCACAGGTGGTAAGTAACATCATAGTGTGCAGGTATTCCGAAATTTGCAGTATCCACATCCTGATGGACACTATTAAACCTATTTTATAATGAATCTATATACATAGATATTCAGAAGTAGAATATGTCTCTTTACTTAGAAAACATGGGAGAAAACAAGGACAAGGATTCTTCCAATGTCTTCTAGTTGTGCCCAAATTGTTCATCATTGTATTGGTGCAGTTGTAGTTACACATCACCATTCTTTATTGCTATTTCATTGTATAACATTTTTTGAATATACAAGTTAAAGTTTCATTTTTAAAGTCTTAAATTTATAATGTAGCTTGTAATGTCACCTGAGGAGTCTCTAAAATCAGCAACAAGTTATATGCAAGAAAATTGGATTCCACTGTAAAAATAGAAACCCCTCTGAAGTGGATGCAATTTGCCTTAATTATTGCTTGTGTTCTGGCTTGAGATCCATTTTAAGCTTTTAAGGCATTTTCATTTACTGATGTGCTAATAAATTTATTGGAGTGGTATAAATGCTATATGCAATTACCCAACCTATTTTAGTCTTACCATCTAAAAGAAGGCCACCGAAATAGTCTTGTTCTGTGACATGTTGATTTTCCTCCTTTTCTTTATGTATGCATACACAAATTCACCAAATTTCAATAAGAGTTATGACCCTTAAAATTTTTATTTTTTCATGGCCTCAGTTAATTTACCATTAGCTATTTATGTTAAGAATGTTGTTAGGTATGAGGCAAAGATTAGTATTTATCTCAGAGTTATATAGCAGAAAAAAATAAAGAATTTTTAACAATTTATAGTTAAATACATTATGGATGTAAATATAATCGAATATTATATATGGAAGATACTTGTGAAAGAACGTTATTGAGAAAGTATGGATACATACATATGTGTATAAATATATATACATATATTTACATACACATGTACATGTGTGCTTTAAGTTTGTAATGTGTGGATGTAAAAGAGTTGGAAAAAATATGTCAATATATAAAACAGCTGTTGTCTATAGATGGAGAGATTATAGGACTGTCATTCTGTGTATGGCACATTACTGTCTCTGCCAAGATCCTAAATATTTAGTGAATTCACATTCAGGAAGAAGAATTATCTTTATATTGTCTCACTGTCCCCATCTGCTCCACGTTTTCTATAGAGAAAAGCAAAAAGACAGATGTATAAGCAGAAACCCACTTTAGAAACATTAAATATTTAACAAAAACTGGATGCCAAGTAATTTATATAGAAATTTCCAGTTTACATGGCTTTAAACACTCTTTATTTCTCAGCTAAAACTTTTTTTAGCTTTGTATGTATAGGCCTTTAATTATGCCCATATGAATGAATTTACTTTATATTAAACTTTGTCCTTGAATAACACACTAAAATAATGTCAATCTCCCTGAATACCACAGGTTTCTGATCATTATGGATGCAACTACAAGGCATGTTTTCAAGATCGTGAGATGCTATTTATTAGCAGATATATCAACATTTTAAATTGTTTGGAAATATAAACATATAATTGAGAACATTTGTTTTAATTTTTAAAAATATATATTGAGAGAGAGAGAGAGAGAGAAACACGTGCATGCAGGGGCAGAGAGAGAACCCCAAGCAGGTTCTGCATGGAGATTGACACAGGGCTTGATTCCACAAACCAACTGTGGGATCATGACCTGACCTGAAATCAAGAGTCAGACTTCTCATCAGTTAAACCACTCAGGCCGCCCTGAATATTATATTTTAATTTACATATTATAATTTCCTTGGTTTATATTTTTTCTTTTTCTTTTTCTTTTTTTAAGGTTATTAATTTTTGAGAGAGACAGGGCAAGTGCACATACATGCACACCTGTAAGTGTGGGGTAGGGGTGAGCAGAGAGTGAGGTAAAGAGAAAATCTCAAGCAAGCTCTGTGCTGTGAGCTCAGAACCCCATGTAGGACTTGATCTCAGGAACCATGAGATAATGACCTGAACCAAAATCAAGAGTTGAAAATTTAACTGACTGGGCCACCCAGCTGCCCTGGATTTCTTCCTTTTTAAATACCCATTCAGATATGTATTTACACAGGTGATAACCTATTCTAAGCACATTTACTCAAGTAACTATTTATATGACTTAAAATCTACTTATACAAAAAATTATAAAAAATAGAAATCAGATAATGAAGCTAGAAAACAGAACACAAATATGCAGATTTTTACAGGCAAGCATTCTTTTCTCAAATAAACAAAATTTGGTGTTATGATTCTTGATAACAAAATGAACAATGTAATCCTATCATATAATTACTTTTTCCAGCATTGAAGTCCATCTCAAAAGAGATTTTTTCATAAAACAAATTTTAATGGTGGGAATTTGTATATACTTGGTATACTACATAATACATTGAATAACATTTTTATATTAACAGTGTATTCAGAAATTCATTGGTAATCTTTACCAATGAAGCCTGATATCATTGTTACTAAAAAATATTTCCTAGGTACAGGAAAAGCCCCCTCAAAATTGAAGGCTGTGGACTCTAGTTTCCCCTGCTCAGTAAAAATGACTCTATGCCTGGAAAGCAAAACGATAGCCAATAAAAAAGCTGTAGAAGGCTATCACCGATTCTTTACTTCCTATTAACTCAGGAAATACAGCATTGTGGTTAAAAGCATGGGGCTTGAAATTGAAAGAAATGGATTTGAGTTTGTGTTGTGCTGTTAATAGTTTACCTTCAATACTTTGAACTTCTGGAAACTTCAATTTCTGTATTTTTAAAATTTCAATTGATATATACTATGATGATATATGATAAATAAATATATGTATATAATAGCTCATAGTTCAAAGCTTCAGGTTTCCAAAGAAATTACCAATTTATCTGTCATTTTACATGTTTGATTTCAGAGCTAAGTGTTCATTAAAAAAAAAAAAATGACTGGGGCGCCTGGGTAGCTCAATTAGTTAAGCGTCAGGCTTCGGCTCAGGTCATGATCTCATGGTTCATGGGTTCGAGCCCCGCATCAGGCTCTGTGCTGACAGCTAGCTCAGAGCCTGGAGCCTGCTTCGGATTCTGTATCTCCCTCTCTCTCGGACCCTCCCCTGCTCGTGCTGTCTCTCTTTGTCTCTCAAAAATAAATAAAAAACATTAAAAATGTTTAAAAAATGACTACTAGTGTCTTCTTGTCGGTGAAAACTTATTCACGTTACACAAGTACGTTTTAATACCTCAAATAGTACTTTTCCCAATTTATGCATGTGACTATAATAAAAAATTAAACTTAAAAAAATCCACAAATTAAATAAGGACATTTTATAACAATTTAAAAATTATATTTTTAATTGGCCTTAGTTATTTTTGACTTTTCCTTATTTCCTTACATATATGATATTATTCTTCTGCTTTAAAAATGTATATATCATTCAAGTCTTGCATTGTCTGTAAGAGGATCATCTCCTAGTTTTATTTAACACATTTCTTAAGATGGTACAAAATTATATTTAATCTAAGAAATGGGTATTCTTCATTATGACATCACAAGTCAGCCCTAATCAACTTTATTCTGTGTAGAGTATTTGTTCATATATTCTATACAAGGAGAAATTGATAGGCAATGTACTATTTGAGGGGTTTGCGGAGCTGAGATGGAAAGGGAGAAATTGGATGTTAGTCACCAAAGAAGTTAAAAGCAGTAAGTGACAGCATGAATATGCTGACTTTGACTGCAATGCTATTTCAGCAAAAGTCAAAACTGTTCAAAACTTTTTTAAAAAATGTAATTGAATATCAGGGAAAGTATTGAGTTAATTCTCTGGCTTTTTTGGTCTTTCTACATAGGCTAGTTAAACACTTATGGAGGATAATATGTGGGGAATTTAAGTTTAAGTAGTGGAACCAGATGATCTTAAAAGCCTCAACGTTCTTATATGCAACGCTGCCCCGACTGCATGTAACTCTACCCTCCAGCCTTTATAATGAATTCCCTCAAAAGCAGGAAAACATATATCTCCACTCCAGTCTTGTCATTACTTCGGTCCATTTTGCATGTTACTCTCCATGTTGCTGCCAGGATAATCTTTCCAAGACATTAATTTGATTATGTCATGACCTTTCCTCTATCTTCCAAATGTTCACATTCTACTCTTTCCCTGGTTAAAGCACAAATGCACACTTTGATGCCTGCCTGACAAAGATTCACTATTAAGGATTCAACTTAAAGATTTACCATTTTTCCACTATTTCATGTGCCCTATTCCAGCCAGGATAAACTACATACTATTTGCCCAACATGTCATATCTCTAAACCTCAGTGCCTTTGCTGGATTTTTTTTTCCTGTACATCACATAAATTCCAAAGTATTCTTCAGTGCTGTCCCCAAAGGTCAACTCTCAGAGAACTCTCCATGACCACTTTATAGGCAGA
Source organism: Suricata suricatta (assembly GCF_006229205.1). Lineage (NCBI taxonomy): Eukaryota > Metazoa > Chordata > Mammalia > Carnivora > Herpestidae > Suricata > Suricata suricatta. The sequence goes on from NC_043703.1 coordinate 38,784,670, forward strand.
GTTAGGCCTTTGTTTTGTGAGCCTATTAATACTCTGTATGTGTCTTCTTTATAGCACTCATTGCACTATAATCTTTGTGTATGTGTTTATTAGCCTATTTTGTGATTCTGTTTATTACCCTACTTAAATACATGCATTTTTTGAGAGCATGAACTTTAAAAAATAATCTTTATTTCTTCAGCAGAATGCCTTGCATGTATTGTAAGCTCTCAATAAATATTTGGTGAATGGCCAAGTTAAGTTGGCATCAAATTCTTACTAATCTATGTGTTTTGCTAATAATTAAAATTTTGTACCGGCAATGGATATATACGAAATGCCCAAGGGATTGTAATGCATAGGTGAAACAGCACCTGGACTGTGACAGCAAGAGTAGCTGTGTAGGCTAAAGTGGAATTTCTTTTAACTTAGGCCAAATGTATACTTTTGGACAAATTGACTACTCAATAAATAGAAGACTGAGTATTCAAGGTACCTTTGATAGTTTGCTAGAAGTATTGTGTATCTGTGAGCGTAGTGATCTGAAAAGTCTGGATAAACGAGAAAAGTCCCTGGTTCCTTCTGGAAAATAAATAGATTGAGTAGAAGAAAAATGAAGTTGTTGTTGAATGAGATTATTTTCATAGGCTCATCTTCCAAAAGGTTTTGCTGTATTTTGTTCTGCCTGTCCATTTATCTGTCCGTCTGTAGCTCTATCTAGTTATCCATCCATCCATCCATCAATTCATCCATTGTCTATTTGTCTATATCTGATTATGACTTTTAAATTATGATTTTTAAATTAAAGAGTAGGAAACAAATATAGTGAAAATTGCAAAGAATTCTAAATGAGATACAACATAACCTTATGTCTTATTCCATCACTACTCCACTTTAATCCTTTTTCCAAAACACCATAGAAGTTTTCCTATGTATCAATAGTTCAAAAAAATTTTCTAACCTCATAAAAACAAAACTTTCTTTATCCCCCAAATGAATGCATATTGTATTTACATATATTTCTTATTCCTTTATGATTAAGAATGTATCTGGAGATTACTCCACACCAATATATTTTGATAAAATGTTTATGAGTTTTTATTTAAACTCCAGTTAGTCAACATAAACTGTAATATTAGTTTCATGTGTACAGCACAGTGATTCAGCACTTTCATACAATACCCACACCCATCACAAGGTGCACCCCTTAATCCCTATCACCTATTTAACCCATTCCCACCCACCTCCTCTTTGGTAACCATCAGTTTATTCTCTATAGTAAGAGCCTCTTTCCTGGTTTGCCTCTCTCTCTCTCTCTCTCTCTGTAGCTCTATCTAGTTATCCATCCATCCATCCACCCATCCATCCATCCATTCATTCATTGTCTATTTGTCTATATCTGCCTGATTATGATTTTTAAATTATAATCTCTCTCTCTTTCTCTCTCTCAATAAAGCTTTTTTTCTTTTAATCAACTGAATAATTTTGTCTTATATGGTTGGGATAGCAATATATTCAGTCCCTTATCTTTTTTTTTAAATGTTAATTTATTTATTTTGAGAGAAAAAGAAAACATGTCTGCAAATACCAGCCAATGGAGGGGCAGAAAGAGAGAATACCAAGCAGGCTCTGCACTGTCAGCACAGAGACCCATGTAGAGTTTGATCCCATGAACCATGAGATCATGATCTGAGCCAAAATCAAGAGGCTGATGCTTAACTGACTGAGCCACCCAGGCACCTTTATCAATGGAAGTTAACTTTCTTTCTGTTGTTTGCTTTTCCAAAAAATGTTGCAAAGATCCTCCTTCTAAATGTGTCTTTGTATATTTGGGTGATGTATCTTTAGGTTCTATACCTGGAGGTGGAGTTTCTAAGATTTTCAGTTACTATGACTTCCTGTTAAATCATCTTTTGACATTTTCAATTGTACTAATATGTTGGTTCTTATCTTTTCTTCAAAGCCAACAGTGAAGCAACGTCTTTTCCCTCTTGGTTTCCATCATTACAACACATTTCTTCTTTTCTGCCTTCTGTATCCTTCTTGTAAGTCGTCTTGTGATTATTTTGAGCCCATTCATCTCAAGGTCCCTAACTTAATTACATCAGCATAGGGTCTTTTATCAAGGATGGTAACATACTCACAGGTTTCAGAAATCTGGACATGAGCAACTTTGGGGATCTATTCTTCACTCTGCCACAACAAAAGAGGATTTACTGTGAGTATCTTGTCCCTAATTTATTAGATATTATAATTAATATAATAAAATATTAATTTATTTTATTATAGGGAGTAGGGAGGGGTAGTGTAATCATAGAGTCAAAAAAATGTTTTATTTGATAGATTTCTGAGCCACAATCTAAACTTGAAAGAGAAAAATCCACATCCATGGAGATTCTAAACACTGAAATAGTGCATTGCCTTCAGTACAATTTGGAGTTTTTTTCCTTAAGAAGAAATTTGCTGAGTTCTACATGTAGAAGAAATCGAATCAATCAATCAATCAGTCAGTCAATCAATCAATCTCCCCGCCAGATCCCCACCACAATTATTGTAGGAAAATATATTAGATAACCAGGAATATCTTTAATCTTTCTGGGCATACATAAGAAGCTACAATTCCAGGACTCCCTTGAAATTACCTATAAGTGTGGGTTTATTCTTAAATAATCACAGCAATTGTTGCTCTTTACTCATTGCCTGTAGAGACTTAGCAGAGAAACTTGAAGAAGTCCTAGAAGATGATGGAGCGCGATTTAAAAAGGGGGAGGGTCCATGAATGCAACTTGCAAGACTCTCTTTGGAATACTTGTTTGAATTGTTGTCATGAGTGAAAAATAAGTCAGTATTGTGTTAAGCTAGTGAGACTGGGAGGTTGATTATTATAGAAGCTAACATTACTTACCCTAAATAATATGCTATATTTTATGTCAGTATCCAATTTGTGTTCTTCCTATATAGAAATGTTATTGATTTTTACTTTAATTCTAAAAATTTTATATGAAACTACTTTGGAATTTCTATGTAAACTATAATACTATTTGAAAATAATGACAGTTTTTGCCTATTTCTTTCCAATGCTTCTCCCTTTCACTTCTATTCCTCACCTTATTTTGCTGGCTAGGCTTGGCAGAACAGTGTTGAATAGAAGTTCTGATAATAGTAACCGTAGTAATAATAGTCTGCTTCAGCTTACTACCGATGTTAAACAGAATTAACATCAGTATATATTATATACTTTTTTGGTACATAACCTTAATGAGACTTTTTACACATGAGAAAGTTCCCTTCTAATTCTATTTTGATAAAAATATTTTTTAAAACAATGAATACATATATGTGTATTTCTCCTGAAGGTTTTCTTCAGCATGTATTGATACAATTATGTTTATTTGTTGTGGTGAATTACATTCAGTGATTTTCCAGTGTTTATCTAGTCAACCTGCATTTCTGGAATAATTTCAACTAGGTTATGATGTATTATTTTTTGCATGCATGGTTGGATTTATTTGCTTATATTTTATTTAGAATTTTTATATCTAGTATCATAAGTGTTTTAAGTTAATGGCATGTTTTTTCATAGTATTTTCATATTATCTTTCAACATTCTGAGGCATCTAGTAATATCTCTTTTGCTCATTGTATTCTCTTAATAAAGTTTTAAGTTCTAAAGAATCAGAGTGTATCTCCTATTTCATTCCCAGCATTGTTTCTGTGTGCCTATTCTCTTTTTTCCTTGATCAGTTTTGCCAGAAGCTCGTCAGTTTTATTAGACTTTCAAGGAAACAACTTTGGCTTTGTTGATAGCAACCATATGTTTGATTTCTGTTTTATTACACTCTACTTTTATCTTGACTGCTTTTCTCTAATTTCTTTAAGTTTGTCTTACTGGTCTTTTATCAATTTTTTAGGAAGTATATCTACTGAGCTCATTATTTTTTTTTCTACATAGGCATTTAAGCCAGGGTCCAACAAAATTTTTCTTGAAAATGAGCATATAGTGAATATTTTATGTGGCCACATATGGAGTCTGTTCAATATCTATGTATTTTTCTCAACCTTTAAAAGTGTTGATTTTAATATCAAAATTTAAAAAATGTATCTGTTGTATAAAAGAGATAAGCCATAACTAATCAACAACTGGTTTGTCATAAGTTTCCCTCTAGGTAATATTATAGGGTAAACTAATAAGTTTGGTTAACAATTTATGAAGTTTTTATAACAATTTATAAATATTTGCCAATTTGCAGGGTCATTGTGACTTTGAATCATGAGGCTTTAGGCTATTTTTTATTAACTTTTTACATTCTTTTTCTGAGAATTATTTTATTTTTACTTTCTAACTTATTCACATTCTATGTCATGACTTCCAAACTTTTGAAACTTGCCGAGGCATGCTTCAGAGCCAATGAATATTCAATGTTTGTTTGAAAAGAAACCACAATTTTTAGTTTTTGGGTTCAGATGTTCTATGGAACATTTAGAATATCTTTAAAATTGTCTCAATCAAATTTTCTATACTATTACCTAAATATTTCACTATTTGTTCTACCAATCCCTTAAATAGGTGCTTTAAAATCTCCCATTTTAATGATACCGTCTGTTTCTTTTTGTAATTTCTGTAAAGTTTGAAGCTATGCTATGTTTGTATGTAAATTAAATTTGTTTTTAATGATCAATTCAAATTTTTATCATAACGTAATGCTATTATAATATTATAAAATTTGCTATGATATTTGTTTTGTTTTTGTTTGCTTTTGGCCTTTGCCTGGTATTAATATTACAACACCTTTTGTCATTGTTTTTAGCATTGTTTTGCATTACTTTATTCCTTTTAACATTTAACCTCACTGCGTTCTTGTGTTTGATTTTTTCCTCCAGAAATAGCATATAACTAGGCTCTGTTCTTTTATCCATTCTCTAACTATTTCAGTATTTCTTTACTTAAGTATTTACATTTGCTTTAGTATTTTTCTAAGTTTTGTTTTATTATTTATTTTTGAGAGAGACAGAGAGCATGTGTGCATGTGCAGATACACACATACACACATACACACACATACACACACAGAAAGAGCAGGAGGGAGAATCCCAAGAAGGCTCCACGTTGTCATGCTTAAACTCGTGAACTGTGACATCATGACCTGAGCTGAAACCAAGAGTTAGATGCTTAACTGACTGAGCCACCCAGGTGCCCCAATTTACATTTATTTTAATTACTAATATGTATTATGTATACCACCTTATTTTGTACTTTCATTTTTGTGCTTTTCCTTTAACTTGTTTCTGTGTGTAGATTTATTGTACTTTATCCTTTTGGGGATTATTTATACTTCTTAAATATGTATTTTGGTGTCTTTTATCAGTTCTGGAATTTTTCAGTCAGTATCTCTTTAGAGATAACTTCTTGGAGGATAATTAGTAAGAGTACAAATGAAACAAAATTGAATATGAGTTCATTGTTAAAATAGGTTATAAGTAAATGATGAATTATTGGACTGTTCTATTTTGTATATATTTTTAAAACTTCATAGTTAATGGATTTTTTAAAAGTAAATATACAACCAGCTACCTAAAAATCACTTTTTATGTATTTTCATAGAAGAGTTTGAAAACTATTTGTCCCCTTGCTATTTAGTAGCAGTGGCTTGAGAATTTTGACCCTTTTGACTAGCATATATATGCATAATCTAAACACAGAATGTACACAAATCTTTAGTATATAGCTCAGTGACTTTTACAAATAACACACCCGTGTAACCTGAACTGGAAGAAGCACCCTAGACATTCCTCTGCAGCTGCCCCTTACCTGTATTAGACTGATAATATCCAAGAATAACCAACTTCCTGACTCTTAATACTATAGACTTGTTTTGTCTGATTGTAAATTTATTTAAAGGGAGTCATGAAAATGTGTTCTTTGTTTCTAGTGTCTTTAGTTCAAAATTGTCTTAATTTTTTAATTTTAGTAATTCTACTTTTTATTCCTAGAGTTCTCCTTTTGTCAAACTTACTTGCTATCTACTGATACTTTACATCTGTCTTGTATTTATTGAAAGATTAATCATATAATCTGATTGTGCCAATATATGAATTTTTTGTGGATCTACTTTTGTGTCTTGTTTTCTATTCATTTCAATTCATATTACCTTACTTGTGCATGTGTCAGTGGTTTTTTTTAGCCAGTATTTTATTTTATTATTTCTTTTCCAGTTTTAATGAGATGTAATTGGTGTATAACACTTTATTAGTTCATGTGTTTTTAGTGATATTTATTTATTTACCAGGTATAGTTTATTTTCTAGAAATTTTTAACTGTGGAAATATACAAGATGTGGGATGAAGTTGGGCTACTTTAGGAAGAATTTATGTTTACTTCTATAAGGCACACAAGAGAAATAACATTTTGAGGCTTTGGACAACATTTTGGGGTTGAGATTTCTCTGGCCACTCAGTCACAGTGAATTTGAGAATTATCCTTGTAAAGTTTAGCTCCTTATTACAAATTGTCACCTTGCATTTTATTTATTGGTACTGGTTGGAGGTGATAACATTACTTTTATTATTAGTTTGCTCTTAAGCTAAGGGGTGGATATTTGAGGTGTTATCTCCTGGTCTATGTTGAGCTATATTTTTCCATAAGCTTACAAATCTAAATAACTGATGATTATATACACTAAGTTTGGAAAATTCCCTCAAGGAAAAATTGACGATAGTTCTCTACTTACTACTCTGAGTTTTTGTCTTCATGTAATCTTTATCTGAGGATTCTTTATATTTTTTGATAGCTCATGATTATATAAAGAGATGTTTTTACATGATATTAAGCCATTTACAATGCCATCTTTATGAAAATGGATGTCAACACAAATATTTCTTAGGTTTATTTTTTCCTTTTTGATCTTTATAACTGAAATATTTATTTTTATTATTTTTCTGTTTTATTTAGACATAATTTTTATTCAATTCATAATAATTTATTAATTATTGAGGTTTTGTCACCTAAACTGTAATTATAATTTTATAAATTATCCAGAGCTATTAGTCTTTTCAGAGAGAACTGCTCTTAATACATCTGTAGTAAATTCATCTCCTAAGCTATGACAATATGTAGACTTTTATAAGCTCACTTTTTTTTAGAGCAATATCTTATTATATTTTCTGGAATACAAACAAAATTGACTTCTACAGTTCATAAGAGGTTGGTTTTTATTTTCTTACAAAATGTTCCATGTAATGAGTAACTTGGTAGAAATAAAATTTAATGCTACATGCTACAGTTTCAGCATCTCCAACTTCTATTTTTCTCTTTTATCCACTTGATCCATGCAGCTGTAGAGTTTAGGCTAAGTTTTTGAGGGAAAAAAACTATGTGGCGATATGTATCTTAGAAATACTAAGGGTAGGTGGAGAAAAGTGAGTGCATATATGTGCATGTGCTTATTTTTAATTAAAACTTTATTTTTTGTGAGCAGTTTTAGTTCACAGCAAAATTTAGGGCAAAGTACAAAGATTTTCCATATATCCCCTGTCTCCACACATGCATAATTCTCCCCCATTTTCAACATCTCCCACCAAGGTGGTACATTTGTTGCCACTGATGATCTGGTGCAATCATTTTTTATATACTTTATCTTCATTTCCCAAGAGGGGTTGACTATAGTCCTGTATTACATTTGTATTTTTCTATATTTTTGGTAGTTTTTTCTTTATGAATTATGATATACATGATTTGATCCATAAAAAATCATGATTATTCATTAGAGATAGAAAACTATCATTATGAAGGCCACAGATATCTTTTACTTATTATATTTGGACCAGCCTTGTCTGGTAATAACAGTCTGATCCTCTGATTTTTCTTTCTTGCACCGCACATCCAACATTTATCTAATCACTGTGACTAAGTGTGATTTAGAACTCTGACTAGTCAACTTGAGGCTAGCAAAGGTGTCTATTATGGTGGAGTGGGAATCCGGAGAGTCAGTAAGAAATTCAGTTAAGTTTGACAGTAAAAAACCAAAAAACAAAAAGGATGATTTTTCCAGAAAAATGGGTATAAATTACTTGATAGGCAAAAACAATGCAATATTTATTAAAGCCCTAAATAAATCAAGGTAGCTAAGTCCAGGTCCCATAGCTGGAATTGGAAAACATTTGTAATTTTTACTGGAAGGAATCCTAAGTAATGCACAAAGAAAGGAATGTGGTTTTATTTCTGGGGGTGGGGGGACCAGAAAAAATTTAAAAAACCTTAATTTCATAGGAGATAAGTAAACCTGTATACCAATTCAACAATCCCACTTATTTCTTCAAACTATTTTATTTTATAATATTGATTACATCTTCATAAAATGATTTTCAGAAAAGTTCATTTTGTCTCTGCCTAAGGTTCCTGCTCTGCTATTAGGAAATGAGGGCAAACAGTCTGGTGTGCTCAAAGGTGGTGGTAGGAATGGAGGCAAGGAGAGAAGCCTGAGAGACGGAGCAGATATAGCGGCTCAGCTCTTCCATTTTTCCACCCATCAGTGTACACTTTTTGTTTGTTTGTTATTTGTTTTGGCTCCTAGGTCTACATCTGCAGCAGCAAGGTGCACAGGCAAAGCTGAATATTTTTCAAAATGCAATTTTAAAGTCCAAATGAAATCTAGTTGTAATTATTAGTATCCTGGATAAGCTGCTATTGCAAAGGCCAAAGAGCAGTAGCAATAAATGTGAAAGTGTAATTTCTCTTTCAATTAATAGTTCAGTCCTGAAATGACAGTGGATCCATGATATTAGTTATCCAATATTTTTCTACCTTATTAATCTGAGGCCTTCAACGCACTGTTTCCACTTCATGTCAAAAAGGGACCAAAGTTCCATTTCTCAAATCTCTATTCAACCAGAAGAAAGGATAGAAGAGACCTTGGGTGGCATGCTCCTGGCCTCTACTGGTATGATCTTCAAGTCGAACTCACCACCTCCTGCTCAATCCTGTTAGCTTGGGGATAGCCACATGGCTCAATAATTCTGAAATTCAGCCTAACAAACATAGTTTTTAGCTGGCCATGTATGCAGATACAATTCAGTGTCTTTATTACTAAAAAATAAAGAAGGATATTGTGGGAAAACCAGTTTCTGATTTGCCAAAGAAAACTAAATATTATAGATAGATATTAGATATATTGTTCTACTTCTGAGGAGTTAAAGGGATATTTAGAAATGAACTTCAAATAAATGTCTACTACTGCATGGAAGGCATACAAATACATCTTGAATGAATGAATGAGTGAATGGCTAAGTCATCAAAGACTGGGTTCAAAATGACAGTAACAGGGCATGCCAGAATCACAGAATCAATTTAGTAAATACTTACTGGAGGACTGTAGACCAAGATTTGTGTTAGGCACTGGGATAACAAACTTATGAGACAGAACCTGCAACCTGCTCTAATGTGCTAAAAAATTATAGGAAGAAATGCAAAATTTATATATATATTTCTAATATTCTTGAATATTCTTGAATTCTCAATGTCAATATCAGAGATCTTCTCCAAGATTGGCTCACCTCCAAGAAGAATCAAAGATACGTTTGCTGTGATCCATGCACCTCTTCTCAACCTTGTGTAGATCCACACATATATTATTAACCAAATTCATGAGTCTGATGTACAAGCAGAATGTTAATGTGTTTCTTTGCAATAAAACATTCTTGCCACACAGACCGCAAGACTCAATCACGACATGATGAATGTATTTTCTCTTTAGGAAACCTTTACAGGAAGACAAGTCACAATAAAAAGATTTCTTGATGAACATGAAATCTCAAAACTGCATGAGACTATTTGAAAATTTAATAACTATAATAGCCAAATACATCCATTTTACCACAGACATTTCCTCATCAATGGGACTCAGATATTTGTAGGATATCAGCATAAGCTTCACCCATGAGTGCTTCAGGAATGGTTTCAGCCTTCATTTTACTCCTATACAGTGTTATGTTTTAAATATCAGACCACTGTTGATCAACATGGTGCCACTTGACACCCAGCTCTGAGTTTTGATTGGGAAATATTTTGCTTAGATATCCTAATGTTTTTTCCAGCAGGTAATTATGGAGTCATCTCATTTCATTCTTGTGATGTTGAATGTTACTTTTAGATTGAGGCACCTGTGTGGCTCAGTCCGTTAAGCATCCGGCTTTGTCTCAGGTCATGATCTCACAGTTCGTGAGTTCAAGTCCTGTGTCGGGCTCTGTGCTGACAGCTTGGAGCCTGGAGCCTGCTTCAGATTCTGTGTCTCCCTCTCTCTCTGATCCTCCCCTGTTCACACTGTCTCTCTCTGTCTCTCAAAAATAAATTAAAAAGCATTAAAAAATTTTTAAATCTTGCTCTGTTAATTTCATCATAAAATTTTATTAAAATGTATTAAGAAGTACATTAGTTTATTCCTCAGATATTTAAAATACAAGAAAAACTAGACCAAATACTATACTTAATATACAATAAATATTATGGAAACACAGAGGAGGGAATTATATTTGAATAAGAGCATCAAGAAAAGCTCTTTATATAAACAATTATATTTGAACAGGGCTCTGAAGAATGAATAAGATTTCAAAAGTGGAAAAATGGTCAAGAGCAATTAAGGTCAAGGATTCTGTGCAAATAGGATAAAATTGCAAGGCATGTTTATACAGTGGTAAGTAATCTGATAGGCCTAGAGGATAATAGCCTTTTAATACAAAATAACATTAGAAAAATTATAATTATGTGAGATGCCACGATAAAAATATTATATTTTTACTATTAAAATTTTAGTAATGATTAATAACATGGATTTGTGTTAATTGATCAATAAAGAAAGACTATAGGGGTTCCTGGGTGGCTCGGTTGATTGAGCATTCAATTTCAGCTCAGGTCATGATCTCACAGTTTGTGAGTTTGAACCCCTCATTGGGCTCTGTGCTGACAACTCAGAGCCTGGAGCCTGTTTCAGATTCTGTGTCTCTGTCTCTCTCTCTCTGTCTCAGAAGTAAATAAATATTTTAAAAAATTTAAAAAGGAAAGACTATAGAATCAATGAATTTAACATCCTTAATGTGTGTAGCAGAAAAAGTAGAAAATGAATAGAAAATTAGTTGCTTATCTAAAGGTATTCAATAAGCCATCTTGAATTTGACTTTCTCTTTTTCCTTCTCTCCTTAATTGTCAGGCTTCCTGAAAAAAAGCAGTACGTTAACACACAAAATTGTCTTGATATATCATATTTATTGCTCTTTCTTTTAGTTTAAAAGGTGTTGCAGCTAAAAAAATCCTAAAAAGGAGACTGTAAGTCTCCCCAATAAAGACACTACTGTTTTTGCACATGCACTCCTAAATCTGATATTAAATACTCAGTAAATGGAACTTCTCTGCTGCATTTTATCAAACCAACAGAAATTTACTAATAGCTCTCTAAGGAGCATGTCTGCACACCTTTGGTTGATTAGCAGTCAGCACCTTCGGTCATACCCACAGTGCAGTAAATGAGAAAGACACGAGATCTGGCTTCTTATGTGTAGGTTTATGATAGAAGAAATGGTGCTGAAGCATGAGGGATTCTTTAATTAATAATGATAGTAAGCACCCTAGTGATCATGCATCCTTGGTGCAATTCTATGTGCTTTGTTTTTAGTACTCAGTCAGTTACTATTATTATCAAAATTTACAAACTGGGAATTCATCACAAGGAGTTTAAGTAACTTGCTCAGAGTCACACAGCTAAGTAATGAAGTGAAAAGTTAAACCTAGACATTCTGAATCTACAAGTGTTCTACTTAGCTGCATAGTAAAATTCTCTGACACTTATCACTATTATTCTGAAGACGCTTTTATGAAAAGAAAAACCTTAAGATTTTTACATATAATCAATGTTTTCATTTAAAATACAAGCTTATGGAGAACCTGGGTGGCTCAGTCAGTTGGACATTTTACTTCTGCTCAGGTCATGGTCTTGCAGTTCATGTGTTTGAGCCCCGTGTTGGGCTCTGTGCTGATAGCTCAGAGCCTGGAGCCTGCTTTGAATTCTGTGTTTCCTTCTCTCTTGGTCCCTTCTCCACTCAGGCTCTGTCTGTCTGTCTCTCTTTCTCTCAAAAAAAAAAAAAATATATATATATATATAATAAAATACTAGTTTAGACTCACTAGAAAGTAGTTTTATAATTTCAAGGCAGTAAGTGCCAGTAAGTTTTACATTTGTATTCAAGTTTACTGTGTTTTACTATTTCAATCAATAATCATACAGCAAGCTTTAGGGAAAAAGTGTCATTTCCGTATGTGGCTCCTTCAACGGGAGGTGAATACAGCACGGCTCATCTCCTGACCATAACTTTCTTGTTTTCAGATGGCCTTTTTTTCAATTGATTTTATTTACTTTCAAAGTGACATTTCAACAGAGGTATCCACTCTCATTTCCACTCTCCTTTGACATTTCTGTGACTTAGAGTGCAAGGAACTGCTTGCCAAAGACTTGCTAGATTGATGTTGGGAGGAAAAGGAAAAAAAATCTGCAGATAGCAGATGTTTCTTTTCTTCTTGTTGTGCCTATTACTTTGAAAAACTGACACTGCTTAAAAACAGATTTCAGATGTTCTGTCTTTTTGGCAGCAAGACTGGATGTGTTGTTGCCCAAGTAGGAGAAGTGTAAGTATTGTCTAAACAGGCAAATTGAAGATGGAGGATGGAGGAATGAATAAACTCTCAGGAATATGCTATACGTTTTTACTCCTCAATGAGCAAATTTAATACTAGAAAGCCCTAAGTTGGCTGGGTGAGTTCCTTAGTTACACATTTCATTTTGACCTTGTCAAGGCCTAGCGAATACTCTATATAATACTTGAACTAATCCACTTGTGTTCTTTCTTATTTGATAAGTGGTTCATGGAAATTATTTGAATCTCAGATAAGGCTGGTTAGAGATATTTGGGGAAGACAATTCTACGTCACTGATGAATAATGTAGCCAAAGGTTATTATGATATTTTTATTATCATCACAAAAGACACTAATCAAATTTTTGTTAATACATAAGGGGTCTTGTACAAATTATTAAAAATATCTGTCTCCCAGGTAGACTAATTGAAAATAAAAAGTGTCCTTTATGGGAAAACTAATTACAAAAGGGCATCTGTGCTTCCAGGCTAAATGCAAACCTATGCAGAGACTTGTGCAGCTGAGCAAGGGCGGGCTTCATGTACCCACTTGAGCCCTACTTTGCACATTTGAGCAGGGCACCAAGTACACACACAGATTCTGTAGCCCTGTAAATAGATTAAAGCATTTATCCAGAGATTTTTCGGTTTCCTGATTTAGTATTCTCATGAAAATTTCCCATTTTCATATTCTATTCACTTCAAGATCCAGAGAATAGGTTAAAGTGGATAGTGAATGACAAAACCATTGACAATTCAAGACTAAGTCAGGAAAATGCAAGAATGCCATCACAAGAGTCTGGACATAGCTATCATGCATCTTCCTTCAGATTCCTCCATCCTCCTCAATATATCAGATGAGAGGTATTTTGTCTAATAGAGGAATTTGAGTTATGGATGCCACTAAAACATAATTTTAAAGAAATGTTTGCATATATTCCTCTCCATTTACCACATAAGTAATGAAAACTAAGTACATAAATAAACTACATAAGTAACTGGCAAACTAAGACTGTCTTCTTGGTTACATGATTGGATTAAAATGGCTCTTCTTTACTTTTTTTTTTAAATTTATGCAGGTAGAATCTTGGCAGGTAAAAGTTTAATAACTCTTAAGACACTGATTATCTTCACAAAAGTTATTACCTCTTCGGTCTGTAAAGCCACTTTTGGGAAATGGCGGGCATATAATTTTTCCATATAGAGCCCAGGATCTTATGGGAACATTGGGATGGCATCAACAAACATCCTTTCATATTTAAAGTTGGAGAACTGAATGGCATTTTGGCATCCCAATGAATATCCAGTGCCAGGAAGGCATAGGAAACAAACAAAAATAATAGTAAATGCAAGTCTAGGTTGAAGAATTAGTTTTAAAAATGTTTTAAGTGATTTTTGGTAGAGTCTTGTTTATGGGAAAATGCTGGACTAATGCCACAACCTGAGTGGTGCTGGACACACCTGCCAGGTGATATTTGACCTTTAGGGAAAAGTGACTGCCCTCGTAAGATATCAGAGAATTTCAATTTTGTGAGTCCTGAAGGGTTTCAATAGTTCTGCTCAAGAAAATGGACTGGTAGTCCATGCCTGCAGTAGACAAAGCATCCGTGAGAGTATGCTTCTCAACAATACTGTGAGATTGGAAAGGAAACAGCAGAAGAGGACTTATCAGAAAACAAATCTCTCTCTCTCTCTCTCTCTCTCTCTCCTCTCTCACTGCTGTAGTAATGCAGAATAATTAATTTAGAATTAATAACTCAATTAAGATTAAAAAAAACTATTGGGTAGGGACAGCCCTGATGAAGGAAATAACATACTTCCCATTAATAAGGCAGGTAATGGTAAAAATGATTATTTGGAAAAACAAGAAATGTGGCTATATTTTACCCCAGATTAATGAAGCAAGTCATATGTGATATAGAAAACATCTATCATTATCTGTATAAATTGCTGTGCTATTTCATTTATCCTGCTATTCTGCAGGATCACAGTAATCATGTCTATCCTGTACCTTAAATGTATAGTGTAGGATAGATAACTAGAAAAATGATATTTCTGTCTTTGGTAAGAGAATGTCTTATAATTAGATTTTACTCTGGTACAGAGAGGCACTTGGCTTGATCCCGTTTTGTTATGTCATTTACTGCCATCCCTTCCACCCCACGCCCGATGTCTTCATCCTCCAAACATCGGTCAGTTGACAAGTGAAATATTTAATGGATTCTAATTGTCAAGGTTTATCCCCCCAACAATTTCCATTACAAAGTAAGTTAAAGTGAAATATTAATATATGTATAGTACTCCTCTTGAATTGGGGTACTAATTAGTAGAGTGTGATATTCAAGTAAAAGACCAAGTCATTTATTTAATTATACCATTAGATTCTAAATTTAAACCTAAGAGGCTGTGAAGCATTGGATGTGTTTCAAGAAAATGTTATATTAACATTACATGTCTGTGTGTGTGCATTTATGTTAGTATGGATACATTTACTGAACCTTATTGCCTTTATGTGTTGAATAACAATTATAAAATGTAAAAAGCTATCAATTTAACCCTGGTAAGCTTTAAACTCAAATAAGTCTGTTGGATCCCACATATTTTATTAAATTACTTGTAACAGTTTACAAGATAGAAATATATGTTTAATGCTATAATATGAAATAATCTATCTTGGAGATATTCCAACTAAAGACTAAAATACAGCATATATAAACATAAATTTAGATTTTCATGAAGCAAATCCATTTTCCAAGAATGAAAATATTACCCAACTTTGACCTAGACTCACATTGTTATTTGAAGCTTGACTCTTGACAGAAAGTTATGAAAATTCATTTTTACACATGTAAACCGGAAAATAAATTCTACTTAAATATAGTTTTATATATTACTAAGGACAAAATGAGCTACGTATATTTTATTTATAATTATA
Organism: Suricata suricatta; assembly: GCF_006229205.1. Taxonomy (NCBI): domain Eukaryota; kingdom Metazoa; phylum Chordata; class Mammalia; order Carnivora; family Herpestidae; genus Suricata; species Suricata suricatta. Next base: position 38,800,258 of record NC_043703.1, read on the forward strand.
TTATAATTTTTTACAGATGATGTAGAAAATAAAATTCATAAAGATTAGCAAAGTGTAACTTAAAAAATATAAACAAATCTCAACTGAAAGACATATGACTAGATAAAAATACTGTAAGAATATAGATAGCAAAAAAGGGTAAACTTAAAGTCTTTATATTTAAAAAGCATAATTCTTAGTTAAAAAACAATGCATATCACATACTACTATAGCTCACACTTGGCATGTGGTTGATGTACAGTAAATGTTAGATGAGTGAGTAAATAAAGCTACTGAATCAAAAAATAATTGAGGCATTCATGCTTGGGAACATTGAGAGAAGAACATGTAGTTAGATGTTGTGTCAGAAATAGTAGGAATAGATAATGACAGAAGTATTAATGAAAAAGAGATCATTTGGAAATTAGAAATAAAAAAAGAAGTTACTGTAAGAAAGTAGTATCATGCAGCAATTAAACTTTTTGTTTTTTGTAATATTAGAAAATGTTAGGCATTTTAAAAAGATCAAGGAAAAGTTTTTGGGGCACCTGGGTGGCCCAGTTGGTGAAGTGTTCTACTCTTGATTTTGGCTCGGGTAATGATCTCACGGTTTGTGAATTCAAGCCCCACATAGGGCTCTGTGCTGATAGCATGGAGCATGCTTGAGATTCTCTCTCTCTATCTTTCTCTGCCTTTCCCCTGCTTCCTCTCTCTCTCTCTATCTCTCCCTCTTAAAACAAATAAATAATCATTAAAATATTAAAATAAAAGACAGAAAAAAGTTTCCTATGAAGAAGATGACTTTCCAGAAGGTAGGAGTTAAAAGGTAAAAATTTATTTGAGCTGAAATATTTTCTAAAATGCATATTTCACCATAGTACAAGTACAAAAATTTGTTTTTTGGGTTTTTTTGGTCTGTGGTCACAGAAAATAACTGCCAACTTTTTGATAATGGAAAATATATGGATTGGGTTTTGACTTTGAAGCACAGAATTTGAGGACAGCATGAAATAATTCTGAGGGAAAGAAAGGAAAGAAGAATGAACTCCTGAGGTATATGAAATATAATGAAACAAGGTGATTAGTAAGAACCTAAGAAGCAATATTTTAAGCATGTCATGGGTACTCCATGAATAAGTATCATAAAAAATTAAATATATTCTTACTATACTAACCCATTCCGAAATGACACAAAAAATGTTTTCTCTTTCTCTCTCTCTTTCTTTGTCTTTTAATATTTTTAAGTTTATTTATATGTTTTGAGAAAGAGTGAGACAGAGAAAGTGAAAGCAGGGAAGGGATAGAGGGAGAGAGAGAATCCCAAGGAGTTCCATGCTGTCAATGCATGGCTCTAACCCATGACTGTGAGACCGTGACCTGAACAGAAACCAAAAATCAGTCACTCAAGCATCTGAACCACACAGGGGCCCCTCTCTTTCTTTCTATTTGCTGCTGCTTCCCTTGAGTGGGAAGCTGAGTGGGAAAGACGCTGTGACCTGCAGGTAGCCATCTTGCAACTGTGAGTAGGACATCGCTCACATAATCCTGATGCCTAGTGGAAGAATGGGACATACTGGGAAACAGGTGGCTTCTCCCATCACAGAATCAACAAGTGGACCATTGATGTTGGAAATTAACCAAATCATATGCGTTTTTAAGATTTGAGCCAATTATATGTAGTCCTTCATTGGTAGCCAAATGCTCCAGATGATGTACATAATAGTTATATTTGCATTGTATTTAAAAAATAAGTGTGTGTTTTCTGGCTCTTATGAAAAAAAATTTTTGAAAAGAACCTTTCTAAAATGCAATACTGTGAAGAAGACAACATAAAATAATTTAAAGTGAACAATTTGAAATTTGCCTTAAGCTGATTAAAAGCCATTGACAAATTTCACATTTAACCATATATAATTCATGAAGTAACCACTTTGAGCCGGGTTCTTTAATGTCTAGTCAACATAGAGTACCAAACAAAAAAAGAGATAAAAAATAATTTAGAACAATATATGTATTTTGGGGCACCTGGGTGGTTCAGTTGGTTAAGCATCCAACTCTTGATTTCGGCTGCGGTCATGATCTTGCAGTTCAAGGGATGGAGCCCCTCCTTGGGCCCTGTTCTGATAGCATGGAGCCTGCTTGGGGTTCTCTCTCTCCCCCTCTCTGCCCCTCTCCCTAACTCCCCAGCATGTTCTCTCTCAAAATGAATAAATTAATTAATTAAAAAATAAAACAATATATGCATTTAGATAGTAATTTGCACTATATAGAAGATGCACTTAGATATATACTGACATAGTAAAGAAACAAAACTCAGCAGCAAAATCAAGTACTTAGAAAATTAAAAGACGGCAAAAATGATATCTTAAATAGTTAGGAATTGTATGGTTTTAGTAATTTTAAATATTATGGCTGCTATAATGAAATGAATAGCAAACCTATTTCATTATTAGTCTTGTATCAAAAGCTTGACAGAGTATTAATGCCATTTCAGAATTGTATCATTATGCAATTCAATGTTTGAACACACAGTGTCAACATGATACATATCTGTGAGTGTGGGATACAACAAAGCACTTATGCTGTGAGAAATGATAGCACTTTCAAATCATTTCAAATCCTTTATTCCAATCATCAGAAAATATATGCTCTAGAACATACCCATGAACACATTGTTGATGTATGAAAACTCCTAAGAATAATAAACACAGTAATAAAAATTGACATAAAAACATTAAGCTTAATAGCAAAAAATGAATTAAACAATAGCCATTAATCCTTTCATTGGATATTACATATGAGAAGATTAGATTATTATTAGTATAATTCACTTTAGTAATTAATATCAATTTTCTAATGTCATTAATTGCAGGGCTAAAATAGATGGTATTTTTTTACTTCTTCAGAAGTCATCACTCACGGAACCCATGGTAGTAAAAATGAGAAAAACAAAACGTGATAGAAAAGAATGCCCATATTTTATTTTCACTTTAAACTCATTTTCATGAACCGCCATGAGAAAGCTCAGTTAAGTAACTGTTCTGAGAGAATTACTGTCTTAATTTGTATTTTGGAAAGAGGGTGGGTTAGTCAACCTGCAAGAAAAGTGTGGTAAGTACCTTTTCTTTACTGATTCTCTCAGCTAAATTTGGGTCTTTGCCAGGACATTTTTGGTGGGGAAGAAAAGAGCCACCACCGTCAGAGCACCTAAAACTCAGCGGCAGAGCAGCTGCCTGCTTTACTAGGAGCACGGCAGAACCATTCTGGCATGCTGCTGACTTTAGTCACATTGAAATCCCCTTCCCTTTTTTAATGTTTATTTATTTTTGAGAGAGAAAGCAGGGGAAGGGCAGAAAAGAGAGGGAGACAGAATCTGGAGCCGGCTCCAAGCTCTGAGCTGTCAGCAGAGAGCCTGATGCAGGACTCAAACTCACTAACATAAGATCATGACCTGAGCCAAAGTTGAATGCTTAATCCACTGAGCCACCCAGGTGCCCCCACACTGAAATTCTTGAAGGTACTCTAATGCTTGCTTCTCTAAATGATGCTTCCTTTTCTAATAATGTTTCTCCCTTCCCTGATAATTTCCTATCAGTCTTTCTAGACTCAGCCCATAAATCATTTTTATGAAAGTTTCATGTCATGTCGTGTCCCACCCCAGCCAGCAGGGCAGAAAATCCTCGTGGGTTCTTTTCCTGAGGGAGGGAGACAAAAACAGGGCAGGAGGGAGAGACGCAGAGAGTGAAGACAGCACACACCATTTCTGATCAAGCCTCTAGCTTCTTTATTCTTCTTCTACTCTCTTTCCAGAAAACATTGTCTCTTTAAATAGCGATTTGGGGTGGGGAAACTGACCTGGTGGGTTACCAGGTAAACAGAGTCAAATGCATATCAAAAGAAGCGCCCAGACTTGCCTCAGCAATGCTGGGGAGGAGGAGCTAGCCCTAAATAATCCAAATTGCAGTTTTGATCTTTTGTGCACCTTGGCCACTCTACGTCTGGCCCAGCATGACCGACGCCAAAATTATTTTGACCAGGAAATGGCAATCTCCAGCCTCCAGATGCAGATCTTGTTTACTGGTTCACTCCCCGGAGAGTGATAATCCTTGCCTGAGGCAGCCAGGAAACGTGGCGGCTTCCAACAGTTTCACAAATTTTTAGCTGAGTTAACTGTGTCCCTTAACTGTGCTTTCATAATCCTTTGGTCAACTTCTTATTACATTCATTTTGTCCTTCCTTTTCCATGCAGTGTAAAATATTCTTCATCTAATTCAAACCTGTGAATCTACCTGCTTCTTTCCAAACAAATATTCTTCAAGTTCCACTTCCTCCCCAAAATGACTTGACATGTATTTCGCAGAGAAATTAGATATTATTACATTAGAGTGCTTTAAATCTCCTGCCACTATATAAATCAACCTGTCTAGAAACACACCCAACTTTTTCCTGTGTTATGTGAAATTGAGGACCTGTACTTTGACCTCTGTAAGGTCAGTCCATACCAATACCTCAGATCTATCTGGTCTCAAGAACCCTATACTATCACTTCTTTTTCTCCTTTGAATTCAGCTTTTCCTCTTACCTGGATCAGACTTGCCATCAGTCAAATATGCTGTTCCAAAGATACCAATTGTGCTAGTCACTATGCTCACATATGTATTTTTGTCATCATATAATTTGACCTCTGAAAAGTTTTCAGTATTTTTCAACATTCCTTTATCTTGAAAGATCCCCTTTCCATAGGCTTTTATGACTAAGAAGTCATACTCCTCTTATTCTTCTAATGTCTTTTTTGGCAATAAATTCTTGATCTCCTTTATAGGTTTGTAAGTCTGTAGGCAGCTGGTAGATATTGGAAATACCCAAAATTCTGTTCTAGACTCCCTTCTAAATCCTATCATAATTTCTTCTTTGCCCTTTTTGTTATTTATCAAATTGCTCCTGGTCTTATCTATGAGATAATAACTACTTTCTTGACATTTCCACGTGCATATTTTGAAAGTATCACAAACCAAGCAAGTCCAAAGAGAAACTAATAATCTCACTTTTCCTTGTCAATCTCCCCAACATGGCTTCTCTCCAATTATTTTCCTTTTAATAAACAGAGTCACTGTTCATTTCATCTCATAAGCCAGAAATTTGAAACTTAATTTTCCTTTTTATATATACCAAGTTTATTACAAAAGTCACGAATGAACAGCCAGATGAAGAAGGTGAGTCAGGAAGGGCCCTGGGGTGTCATGACTGCAGGAGTCTCTGTCCCTTTAAAATTGGCACGTGCCACCTTCCCAGCACTTGGATGTACTCACCACCCAGATGCTCATCAAATTTCACTGTATAAGGATTTATTTGTTTGTTGTTCTTTGAAAGCTAACCTTGATTTCTCACTCTCTATGTCCTTCTCTATTTTAATCCATCACCAATCTTATGATTTTTACATAACAAATATCTCTTCATTCATGCACTTCCCTCCATCTCATTCCCGTTCAGTAGTTTAACCTACCATCATTTACCATCCAGATTACTGTAGCCTTTTCATTGGGTTTTGATTGTCTTTTATCTTATCAACATATTTTAGACACAATGATATTTTTTACAACCTGATAATCTAACCATGTTAGTCCATACTTAAAATCTTTCTGCTTTCTATGAGCCAGGAAAATGCCCAATATTTGAAACTGGTATATTCTGCTTTGTGGGAGGTAGGACTTTTTTTTTCATCATTTCTTTTTTAATCTATCTTGTCTTTTTTTTTCTCCTAGCTTTATGGAGGTATATTTAAAGTACAAAAAACTGTATGTATTTAATGTATACATTTTGTTGAAATTGGACATATGTATACTCTTGTGATACCATCACCACAATCAAAGTCATAAACATATTCATCATCTTCAAAACATTTCTTGTGTCCATGCATGTGTGTGTGAGCGTGTGTGTGTGTTGGGGGGGGTAAGAACACTTAATATGAGACCTCTCCTCTTAACAAGTTTATAAGTACACAACACTGCATTATGTGAGTTGCCTTATCCTGATTTCTCCATCTTTGTTTTGGACCACTCTCCTCCAGTTGGTCAGGGCTCTTGTCACACTGGAATCTTTCTGTTCATCACACGTGTCATGTCTCCTTTTATCACATGCTTTCTTTTGGCCTGAGCGTATTTCTTCCACCCTTCGTTCAGTAAACCCCATTCATCTCACAAATATCAATTCAATTCCTTTGTCTTAATGAAAGTCAATCCTTACCATGATTAGTAAGTCTCTTTGGCAGTCCAGTAGTCCCCCACTTATCTGTGTTTTTTTTTCCCTGTGGCTTCAGTTATGTGGTCAACCGTGTGGTCAACCATGGTCTGGAAGCAAATGATCCTCCTCCTTCTGACTTATTGCCAGAAGGTCAGTAGTAGCCTAACACTATGTAACAGTGCCTACATCATTCACCTCATTCATCTCATCATCTAGACATTTTATTATCTCACATCACAAGAAGGGTGATTACAGTACTCTAAAATTTTTTAAAAGAGAGACCACATTCACATAACTGTTATTACAGTATATTGTTATAATTATTCTATTTAATTATTACTTATTATTGTTAATCTCTTAGCATGCCTAATTTGCAAATTAAACTTTGTCATAGGTTTATATGTATGGGGAAAACACAATATATGTAGAGTTCAGTACTATCTGCACTGATTTCAGGCCTCCACTGGGAGGCCTTGGAACATGTCCCCAGGAGATAAGGGGAGGCTACTATACGTCTCTTTTTTTCAAAGTTCTTACACGTTTGGTATTTTATATTTTTCTGTGTGATCATTTATGTCTGTTTCTTTCTATATACCCTAATCTCCACGAAGCTGTAGATTATATCTAACTTTATTCTCTATCAAGTGCAAGGAGCATAGTGCTTAAAATATAGTAGGTAATCAATCCCATCTGTTGAATGAATATTATTTTCAATTTTTTAATTTATATTTCTTTCTCTTTTCCTCCCTTAAGGTCAGAGATAATGAAATTATTCATCTTAGAATTCTCAGTACCTTAAACAGGTCCTCAAATCTATTAATAAAAAATGAATTTTTTTCATAAAGGAGAGTAGGTTGGAAATGTAACGGAATCATATATTGGGGAAGATGAGATAGAGTTATTGTAAATCCTTCAGAAAATGTTAATTGTTTATTATAATTACAATGACATCTAATAGAACAACACTGAATTGAAATGATTCCTTTTTCCCTTTGTTTTTACAAGTGCCTTCTACTTTAATTTATTTTCCATTACCATTTTTAATTACTGAAGCAATTTAAATAACTTACATAAGGGTGGTGATGCGAATAAAAGAAGGAAGTGCCACGCAGAAATCTTGTAAATTTCTGGTTTTTGACTCTTGTAAATAATTCATTTCAAACTGGCAAGTGATAAGGAAGCAGCTTTGCTTTGTATGCTCATTAGCCTATTTATTAACACCAATCCTAATAAAATCATTATAAATAATTTAAGGAACTAGTGTATTTAACCTTCACATTTTAATTTTTCTCTTAGACCCTAAAAAGAAATGATACCTTTGTATGTTTAATAATGGAAATTAGGAAAGAAATGAGATTCTGCTGTAAGCCTTTATTTAGTCCCTGATCAGTATGACAACCTCATATAAGTATTGTACCATTATAAGATGGGAGCTATAATATACATATTAATATTATAGAATTATCATTCTATTAAAGGTAAAACTATTTAATATTTGAAATGAGACATGGCACATCAAAGTTTCCTCAGCTACTTGTAAATAATGCTGAGAAAATATTTTGATAGTGTAGACTGGAACGTATTCATTAAAAATCAAATGTTACTTCCTAATACCAAATATTATTTTTACTGCTTTCTGTTGCTATTATTCATTTTCCCAAATATCATCCTTATTACAAGCGGAGAATGAACCAACTGCATCCCTGCAGTTTGTCTCAGAAAGATAGAAAAAATGTTCCCAATTTGGTGTTCCCCAAGTGTGCATTAGTCAGGCAGAGTTAATGGAACTATCTATCACTTCCAGCTCTCCTCTGTGAGCAGAGAGCAGTAGATGACCCAGCTGACTCAGCTCAGCTAGTTTGTTATTCATGGGCTGACTGCAGTGCTGTTATGGTGGACTCATCACAGACATGTAAGGCTCAGTGGGCAAACGTATCCGAACGATCATGTCAACTCTAGAGGTGATTGTTGCAGATAAGGTCTTAATTCAAATGTTGGAGTTGGAGAAATCATTAACTTCATCTGTGAATAGAAATAAAAACCTTTGACCTGATATTTTATAGTATCAAATTCCAAAATGGGATTTAGTCATTGCTGTTATAAATGGGGCAAATGGAGGAAATAACCAGTAGGTCCAATAGATCCATGACATAAATAACCAAAGAGACAAGGCAGATAGACAATAGAGTGTAATCAGGAGTTCCTCAAAATATCTTGGACCAAATTACAAAGACAAATTTTCTTAAAAGGACAATTAAGTCAAAACTTTAGATACAAGATGATTAGCATTCTGTTTGTACCATAGCTTATTTACTAATTACCAACAAATTTACACCAAATGACTATAGAAGTTAAATGTCAAAAGTTTGTCATATCCACTTTTGCCCATGATTTCTCAAGTCTGTAAAGTTTATGGAATGTGGGAAAGGTTTAGAAAAAGATTGAATAAGTATAATGATGTATACTTTTATATTCTCATCCTCCATTCCCAAGCCAACTCTATATGAATTATACTATTTTTTGCCTTTGAAGTATTTAATTCTTGGGTGTAGGCCTTTGTGTCATTTCTTTCCCTTCCCCTAGATCCCATCATTTTTGAATAATGTAGAGATCTGGACATGTACCAGCTTTGACATGTCAGAATGATTATTTCTAGAGAACTGTCAAGTTAGATCAACTTTCATCCCTATGTTAAAGCTTGAACTGGAGTATTTAATTCAAGGACTGCCTTTCTGAATTTGACAGTATGACACTAAGAATCTAGTGATAGATGTGAGATATACACCTGGAATTTGAATGATTTCCCGAATGTTTGGAATCTGAATATAAATGTTACTCAATACATTAGTTCTAATAATAAGTTGTTATAAACATTATCTTTAGTATATAGTGAGTGAATTTTTTGGAAACTTCAAAATGACATTCTGGTATAGTCTATTTTCAATATTTCTGAGATTATTCCTTTAGTCTATGTTAAAAGCAGCATACAAATATGTATTCTATATTTTATTGTTAATTACTTCAAAATATACCTTATACAAAGTGTGCTATCTTAGAACTATTTAAAATATTTTTGAAACTTCAAATGAGTTTTAAAATCTGTATGCTCTTCATTTTCAGGGTATCTCCTTCCCACCCCTTGTTCCCTCCTGCCCTTTCCCTCAGAATACATATGCATATGACAAAAGTAAATGCTAACTTCAAAGAGCGTTGAAATGCAGATCAGCTTTGTAGGATATGGGGCGATAAGAATAAAAGTACCAATTTTTTATTCAAAAATTTTTTTCCTGAGAAACAGCTTCAACATTTCTTAAAATGATAAATACAGCAAACTAAACTGACAAACTGGTCACTATATCTCAGAACATTGAAACACAATCTTCACTAATAACTTTTCATACACATCATAGAGATATAATAGCTCAGACTCACAGCATGTACTTATAACAGAGTGATTAGTTTGCAAGATGGAGGGAAAAAAAGTATAATGTACCCTGTAAAAAACACTTAAAAATCTGTGGAGAAATAAAGAAAATCATAAAATATTATCCCACAGATTTATGCCCAATAGAAAATTAAATGAGAAATATGGCTTCCCATAGAGTATCAGCATAAATTTGATACACAAAGGTTGGAGTTTTGAAATTATTAAAACTGGGAACTTAGAAAAATAGATGAAACTACATACATAGGTGAATAAATGATTGTAATGAAAACTTGTTACCACAACTCAAACTTAAAAAAATGCATATTTCCATCACTCAGCGATCCTTTTGTGAATCTCTTCTTAATCATAATAAATTCATACTGGCCTTCAACTTTATCAATTCTCTACTCTTCTATACTTCTATGTAGTTTTTTTTTTACCTAATTATGCCTGCATAATATATGTATGTAGGAGTAGTCACGATTCAAACAGAAACAGAACCAATATAAGATGTATTAAAAGATTAATTGCAAGAAACTGGCTTATGCAATTGTGGGAGCTGAGTAGGTAAGTCTAAAACGTATAGGGTTGGCCATTAGGAAGGGCAAGGTGGATGAGCTGAAACTGTGAGCCACAAGTATAATTTCTTCTTTTTCAGAGAAACCTCCATTCTGCCCTTAAGACAGTGCAACTGATTGAGCCAGGGCACAAAGATTACCTAGGATAATCTCTTATTGAAAATCAACTGATTATGGATTTAACTACATCTGTAAAATATTTGGTGTTTGAATGAATGACTGGAGACTGTTGCCTAAGCAAGTTGACATTTCAAAGGACCGTCACAGTAGGTAACCCTGCTGTGGTTTAGTCTTACTTATTTTATAGCTTTATTTAAATTTATTTTTGCAGAAACATTATTTTCAATTTACCTTCTCTTGCTCAGTATTGTGGGTTTGGCTCTTGGCTTTGTCCTGCAAAGTTACTCCAGACTCTATGCAAGTCAAGAGAGGTGAGAGGGAGACTAGGAGAAGCCTCCCTGAGCTGCTTTCAAGGTCCCATATTTATTAAGCATACATTTAGAGAAACAATGTGCAATATGTCAGTGGGCTACATGCCAGTAAGAAGATATTGAAAACATGCAGAAAAACAAGTTAAGGCATTCCCAAGACTACATAAGAGCACATGTAGAAAACAGGGTGGAGAACAGGGTAAGCTATCCACAGGATAACATGGTCTAAGGAATTTATGAGCACAGTCAGGACTTGACTCTTAGATAAGTGAAGCATGACTGCTGTTTTCAGCAAGGCCAAAAAGCAGTGCTCTGCTTTGCAATGCATTCTCTATAATCTCCTAACCCAAGGATATGGCTATATGATCTCCCACACAATATTGCTGTTCAAGATTCATCCATGTTATTGCTTGTAGTTGATGCTTATTTGAAAATATTGCATTTCTTTATTCTATGTTTAATGAATTTTTGAATAGCTTTCTATTTGGAGTAATCACAAACAAAGCCTCCATGAGTGTTCCTGGATATTAGTATCATGGCACATTTAAGAACTCATTTCTACAAGGTATACAACTAAAAAGAAAGGACCAAGGTCACAGGGTGTGCAGATCATTTGCCTGACCAATGTTAAAGAATAATTACTATAATACTTGTTAAAACAGCAAGGCTTTATCCAAGACTACCATAATAGGAGTCAACTCTATTGCAATAGGGAATAAAGCTTGAGTTTAATTCAAAATACAACAAGCACATGTGGGAATTTATAACCAGAAAACAGGGTGAAGGGATCAGTGAATGAAAATTTTCTAACAAGAGACATCAAGCAGAGGGGAATTCTTGCTAAACTGACCTATCAGGATTCTTGGTAAGGGCTGACCAGGGACTTAAATACTAAATGTGGAGAATGAAGAACTTGCTCAGATATCAAGGATGGTCATATATCATGGGTGAGGAGATGCCCATGAAAATTATTTAACAGGATACTTGCAGGTCAAGTTCTAGGACTAGTCCTGAACTGGGCTCAAAAAATCCTGACTAAAATTTGATCAAAGAGAGAGTTTTTGTCATCAGATAATGATAAACTCTTTCCCAAAGTGAATGTTACCAATTAACACTCTTCTACAGAGCACCAGAATGGCTCAGTAGATTAAGTGTCCAACTTTGGCTCAAGTCATGATCTCACATCTCGTGAGTTTGAGCCCCACGTAGGGCTGTCAGCACAGAGCTTAGAGCCTAGAGTCCACCTCCAGTTCTGTGTCTCCCTCTGCCCCTCCCCTGCTCATGTTCTAGCTTTGTCTCTCTCTCTCTCTCTCTCTCTCTCTCTCTCTCAAAAGTAACTAAACATTAAAAAAAAACCTCCTCTGCAATAGTGTAGGAGAATTTATTTTGCTCAACAAACTTGTCAACAGTTACACTTTTCAGTAGTAACCAGACTTGTGGATATATAATTGAATACCACTGTGATTTTATTTTTCGTTTTTCTTAAAAACTAATGAGAGGTGTCCCTTTTCTACATGTTTATGGGTCTTTTGAATTCTCATTTCTTTAAAGTGTGCATTTAAGTCATTTTTCACTTATTGGCTTATGTGTCTTCCATTTATTGATTTTGAGGGGTTCTGTATATAATTTGGATACAAGCTTCTCGTCAGTAGTTGGAAATGTCAACTCAATCTTCCTGTAGCTAAGTTTATAAACTCTTAATAGCTCTTCTTTATGAGCAGAAGTTCTTAGTTTTATTGCATTAAAAGTATTGGTTATTTTCTTTATAGTTTCTGCTTTTTCTGTTAGTTTAAAACATTTTTCACAACACAAATGTCATAAAGTTATTCTCTATTAATTTATTCATTTCCCTTTGTGCTGTAAACACAAGTCCATTGTAAGTCTAGGGTCCATATATCTGTAAACCCATTTCTATCTTATGTGTATTCTATTTTGTTGGTTTATTACTCTATTTCTGTGCCAATGTTAAGGTTTGACTAAATAGTTTTGTAATACATTGTAATATTTGATAGGAAGTCTCTTCACTTTTTTCTTCTTCCATAATAAGTCTTGATTCTTTTTGACTGTGTGAATTTCCATATAAATCTTACAACAATTTGTTTAATTTCACAAGCAAACTGTTCAGATTCTGTTTGGAACAAACATCCTTTAGTTTATCTCTCAATTTGAGAATTGACATTAAATTGATAGCACCATTGACAATACAGACTTCCACTACATAATCACATTTTTATTCCCTAAACCTCCTTCCTCTGTTGTGCCTGTCTTGACAATATCTACCAAAAATAATTTTAAAATAATTTCTTGCAGCTCTTAGAATCTTTGGAAGAAGTAGAGAATGAGGTTAGCATCCCAGAAACCTCTTCCTTTCCATCTGTCTACGGAACTTAAATGCTGGATTAAAAACAAAAACAAAAAACTGTATTTAAGTAATTAGACAATTGAATCAGGTGTTTATGGTAAGTAATTATCCCTTTAAACTAAGATTACAGTTCTTTTAACAGTCTCTGATAGTTTATTATTATAGCTACAGAGCATGCTACTCTTGTGTGATCCAGGTAAACATGAGCCTTCAAGCTACACTCCATTGTCAAATAATTGAAATGGTTTGTGGTCTATTTTAGGACTTTCTGTCCAATATTACTGTGACAGACTCTGTGGATGTTATTAGGTGAAAATGTTTCCGAAAGAGGTCAGTAAGTTCATGTGACAGAGGAAGAGAGAAGAAGAGCAATATTGTCACTCAAAATACAAAGGTAGAAGTAATAAAAGTTTGAGGCTAGTGAAAAACTTACCCAAGTCAATGAAGTGTTAGGGATTACATGCTCTACAATTTTCAAATCACTGAAAACAAGTAATCCTACTGTAAATAATTCAAATATTGAAGCATGTGCTTACTCTGAGATTTATTTTGTAAATGGCTTTGCTATTAAGATTTTAAATGTATAATTATCATTTTCTCTCTAATACATATTTAAATTTTCTACCCTTAATTTTATCATTTAAATTTTCCAGCAGCGATTTTTACTTTTGACAAAATGAGCCTCTCTTTTAATGATAGGAATTGGTATAAAGCAGGATTTGATTAATAGAAATCCACCCTCCATTAAACAATCGTGAAATGTTTCTAATCTGTTAATAGAGCCTGGGGTAAGCCACTTAGAAATATAAGTATGTTTAGTATTTGTTATAAATTTCTATTTTCTGACATTCCAACCCATTATAAAGTAACTACAGTCAATTTATTTAAAAAATGTGGAAATAATTATTTTGTTTCAAAGAGAATTATTATTGTTCTTATGAACTATTGCAAATTTAAATGACTCAATAAATGAACATGCCCTGTAGTATCTGCTTTATTCTCATCTACTTTCTAAAGATACTATATTTAGCTGTACCGAGGAAGATGGTCATCGTAAGTATTATTTGCAAGAAATAGCAATATGATATTCTGAAATGAATGAAAAATGTTCACTATATCTTGTGGTGGGGGATTTCACATTAATTAAACTGGCAAATTATCAATTAACTGAAAAATAAATGCATTAAATATACATCTTAAATTGCAGAATTATTTTAAAGGTAATTGCCTCTCTTCAGGGTGCCTTTAACCATAGTTAATTACTCTTATAATGCGGAGTTGCGATTTCCTTGCATTTTTAATAAGGGTCCATAACCACCTTTGGAATTTGCCCCCTTGTGTGTCTTCGCCAGATATTTAAATCGTTTTCTAATGACATGCATTATAAGGGGTTTAGTAACTAAGGCAAAAATCATTAAACCTCCCATTTTCATTTACAGGGTTTCTCATTTCTAATCAGTGTTTTACTTCCCTTGCTATTTAAACCATTTATTTCCTTTCATTTGAGGTTCATACTTCCTGGAATAAACCTTATAGCTAAGGTTCTTCTCTTTTCCAAAAGAAAACACTTACAGCTAACATTTTAGTCTTTGTTTTATAAAATCGACACAGTCTTTTGCTGGAGGCTTTATTTTAATAAAGAGATAAAAACAGAAGGAAACTGTGTTTCCTCTCTTGTCATTTATTAAAAGATATTCTCTATGAACACTTGGACGGTTCCTATAGTCATTTAAGAATAAGAAGCAGTGAGACAATCTTGAGGGCTGCAAATTGCTTCAAGTTCATACAACTTCAGAGGTCTCTTTAAGAGGATATAGAAACAGACAATTCATATAAATGTTGTAAGGACGAGTACAAATTTAAAATAAGAGTCACGGGTACCTGGGGGGCTCAGTTGGTTAAGAGTCTGACTTTGGCTCACGTCGTGATCTCAAGGTTTGTAGATTTGAGCCCTCACGTAGGGCTCTGTGCTGACAGCTCTGAGCCTGGAACCTGCTTCTGATTCTGGGTTTCCCTCTTTCCTGCCTCTCTCCTGCTCATGCTCTGTCTATTTCTGTCTCTTAAAAATAAACACAATTTAAAATAAACTAAAGTAAAATAAAATAAGATAAAGAGGCTCACTTCTCTGTTGAGAAATAAGGAAGAGACTTAGGGTACGTACTGTAGAAAATGTGTAAGTACTTTCTTCTCTCCGTGAGATATCTACCTGTCCCGTTAAAAACTAGATTGGCCTTTTGTCAGCTTTATGACCCAGAAATGTTGCTCTCAGGGAACTGAGAGCCATCTCTTTGAAATGTAAACATCAAGGAAGCTCACATCTCTAACGTCCAGTTTCTGTGGAAGATTAGGAGCCTAACTTCCTGAGTAGCTCAGGACAGGTTGCAAAACTACCTCCTGACATGAAGATAGGTATCATTTCCTTATTTTTTTGTTTCCTGCTACGATAATACTACCGCCACAGACAAATCAAAATTTTTATGAACAACTAGCTAATGCTGATACAGGTTGTTAACAACAAAACATGACTAATATAAAGTATATGAAATTACTTCGAGTAAAGTGTGAATAGTGAAATCTATGTAAACCCACCTATATGTTCTAATTAAACATGTATAAGTCTAATGAGTTGGTATTTCTTGGACAAATTATATATACATGTGTATACGTGTGTGTGTGTGTGTGTGTGTGTGTAATAACACAATTGTTAACTAACATTACATTAATCTTTTAATCAAGTAATATGACATATAACTCTCAATATCTATAACATGTATGTATACATAGTTTATGTTTATAAAAAAGCTGACAAAAGACCTATTTACTTTTTGAAAGGACACATATTGCAGGATCAGAAAAAACTGACTCTAAATATATGAGAATTCAGGAAATACTGACTCTAAAAATACAATATTTGAGCAACAACCTTATACAGTAATGAGTTCATCCTTAGAAAGGTGTTCTAAAAGGAGCTGATGGGGGGAAGGCCTTTCATCTTGTATAAGGTATGACTGTGAGGTTCCTAAATTTCATACTTGTTGAAGGCACATTATTCTTTTATCACCAATAAAAAATAGACACTTCCACCAAAACAAATAACTGAAGAAAAAAATCAGTATTAATAAATTAGAGTATAGCAAATTTTTGAGCAATTGATGGGGAACAGGAAATGGGATTATATTTGACCTTACTGCTAGAAATATTTGTCAGGCACACGGTGCTCATGACATTGAAATTTTGAGCTATTATATTAGAATGTAAGCCTTTGAGGACAAGAGTATTTTTGTTTCTTTGTTGACTTACCTTGCTCTCTGCTGAATCCTCTGTGGCTGAAACAGGTTCTGGGATAAGGTGGATGCTCAAGAAATATTTGTTGACTAAAAAAAAAAAGCCAGATAATCTGAAATAAAAGAGTTATATAAACTTCATGGAAAAAGAAACTGAATTTTAAGAATATTGTGTATTATTACAGAAGTAATCAATAAAACATTTAAAAATCATACCATAGAATAATAACATGGTTGTCACAAATATAAAATCAATGAAGACTATTACTTGGGTGAGTCAGAAGTTAGGTGTTTTCTTCATAAAGCACCAATAGTTAAATCCACAATCATTGCTATAGTAATTAATGTCTTTAGAGCTATAACCCTATCTACCCTTAAAAGCACAACACAACACAGTGAAACAAAACAAAATGAACATGGAAATAGTGCTTACACAGGACACTAGACTGGGTGTAAGATATTATTTGAAATGAGAAACCTTTTCATTACAAAATTATCATTTTTTTCACCATGGGCATCTAATATTTTGATACAAAATAGGAAGAACAGAAAAGAAATCAAGATAAATAGTGGCCAATAAAAGCTGAAAATCATTGTTAAATTCTCTCTTGAGCTCTTTTCCATGTCCACATTTAGGTATTAAAGCAGTATTGCATTTTTACTGTAATGGTTGTCTCTGTGGCCTGAATTATTTTTTAATTCAAAATAACCTGTAGAAAGTATTTTATGCCCTTTTTATTGTAATATTTAAATGTATAATTTTAAGAAGTTAGGGTGTTATTCCCTTTGAATATGACTGTTGCTTGCACCCCATGACTTCTTCCTTTTCAGAGATCTCTGAAGAGGTATCTGTGAAAAAAGAACAATATAAAAAGAAGTTATTTATTTGTTAAGAACTATATGAAGACCCAATGACATTCACTGAACTTTGAGTTTCTCTGGCTTTTGATGTTGAGTATGAACTTAGGATGGGAGGCTTAGTTGATCTGTTTATTCCTCTCTTTCATATTTTCCCCTTCTCCCTCAAAGGAAGAAGACTCCAGTCTACCTCAGCAAGAAGGGAATACAGGCGAGGAACTGAACTGACAAGTCAGGCCAATGCGACCAGGTATAATCCGGCGGTACTTCCATGGTGGAATATAAAAGCCATCTCCTCCAGGACCAGGAGATAAAGTGGTTATGTATGGCCTACATTTGTCCAGAGAAGCCAGAATATTTTACATTCTTTGCCACAGAAAATGAAAATGAGCTGGCTCACAGAATGGTATCATCCTTAAATGCTGAATTTCTTCTTGTAAAATTGGGATCGAACTGTTGAAATGCTGAGATTTACTTAGAACTGCAGCTCTCTGCGACAGCATTACGATGGAGGTAAAGAGAGGTAAAAGCTTGAAAGGATGCATCTATCTCATTCCTGCTAGTTATGTTGGAAAAAAAAGAATACAGGGGTAGAAATATCCACCTCCTTCTTAAAACTGAGAATATATTATTTGCCTAGTTCTGCATTAGCCAAGGATTCCCCTCACCCTGGAAGATAATAGTTCTTACTACTACTGGAAAAAAAAAAAGGTCTCATTGGTGAAACAAAGGTCGAAGTGGTACCTCAAAAAGTTCTTTAAAAATAGTCAAGGTATGCAAACAACCTAAGTGTTCCTCAATGAATGTGTGGATAAAAGAAGATGTGGTATCCATATGCAATGGAATATTGCCATGAGAGAGAAATCCTGTCATTTGCAACAACATGGATGGATCATGAAAGCAATATACTAAGTGAAATAAGCCAGATAAAGAAAGACAAATACTGCATGCTGTAATTTTTATATATAATCTTTAAAAAATGTAAACTCATAGAAACAGAGAGTAGATAAGTAGCTGCCAGGGACAGAAGGGTAGAACACAGGGAGTGATTGGTTAAAAGGGTACAAACTTTCAGCTATAAGATAAGTAAGATTAGGATTCCTGGGTAGCTCAGTCGGTTAAGCGTCTGACTTCAGTTCAGGTCATGATCTCATGGTACGTTGAGTTCGAGCTCCGCTGTGAGAACAGAACCTTGTCTGGGATTCTGTCTCTCTCTTTGCCCATCCCTTCCTTCTTTCAAAATAAATAAAAAGCTTTAAAAAAATGGAAACAGTCTGAGGATATAAAGTAAAATATGGTGACTATAGTTGCATTGTGTTTGAAGTTGCTAAGAGAGTAGAACTTAAATATTCTCACTGAAAAGAAAAAAAAGAAAGGAACAGAATATTTGTGAGCTGATAGATGTGTTAATTCACTTGATGGGGAGAGTCCTTTCACAATCTCAAATCACCATGATATGCAGTTTAAATATATTAAATTTTTCTGTTAAGTTAAAGTTAAGATGTGAAAAGAGAGTGGGAAGAGAAATATGGTCCCATAAATTTGGGGCAATGGTACAAAAAAGAGCTTAGAATAGAAAGTGAGCATAGTATATTTAAAAAGAGAAAGGGGCTCTATCTCAGCTCATGCTGGGAAGCAGTGAGATCTAAAATTGTACATGTAGAGTAGAGACGGGATTTTGAAAAGACAAGTGAGTCATGGCAACAAATACCCTATGGGTTCTTGTCTGGTCTGAGAGCCACTCATCTGGTATGATGAAAATGTTCTGCGTGTGTGTTTTCCTATAATCCTGCTTGTTATGTTTTATAGATTGATGTTAGGCTTAAAAACAGGCTCTTTGTGAAAAGGAGTATTATGAATCCCAGTGTTAAACTGCCAGTGCTCTTTAGTAAAATTAAAATGCTAATCCGCACTCTGAATTTTGTAACTCTTAGTAAACCCTAAAGTAGGTGATTTAGTAAAGAAATTTGAGAATAATTAAGGAGACCATACCCAAAGTGTGATAATCTATTCTCATAGTAGCCGCATAGTCTCCACATTGGAGGAAATAGTTTTTGAATAAATGTGGAAAGGTATGTTGGTTAAAAGAAGAAAAGAAGTGATTATAAATTCTACAGCCTCTATTACCTCCTGTGATTCTTAGCCATCTGCACCAAGCAATCAAAAGGCCTGCTGGTGCTTAGTCAGAGAAGGAAGAGTCAGCTTCCACACAGTGGTGGTCTAGACCAGAGGTCACAGGACCAATTATGATTAAAAGGACTTTTCAAAACACTGAAAAGGAATCCTTATCACTCCAATTAGACTAGAAAGCATGGGTAGATGGCTTGAATGCAGCAATAATTAAAAATTGCTTTAGTAAGAAGGAGATAATTCTTAGAAGTATTTTAGTATTTTTATGTTTTTCTTTTTTGTTTTCAGTAGTCAACCTATCCAGCTAGACAAAAATCTAAAAATTTTGGCCAGTTTTCCATTACAAGATACCATTGGGATGTAGTAGGATTTAACAATATTATAGTCACCACCATCACAATGTTAATTGTTTTGAACATAGATGATGAACTCACTTGAATTGTTTAATTTCTGTAAATATTAAGCATGTGCATGTTTTCCCACATAAACATAAATTATTTTAAATTTCAAAGTAATCAGAAAGCATTTTTATAGATACATCAGATGCACACAGTATTCTCAATTGCAATCTTTGCAAAGAGTTACATATATAAAATTGAAACTTGTAGTTATATAAGCATATAACAGTTTATATTAAGATAAAATTAACAATATATATAATAATATTTAATTACTCACTTTTTAAAAATCATAGGGTAGAACTCATTATATTATGCTTCAGTAGCAAAGAAACTGACATGCTATTATCATATAGTGTCAAAATTGCAAATTTATTTCTTACAAATAAATCACTTAATTAAGTAAAATCCTAGGACATGTTACCCTCCAAACAGTAGGTAAAAATCCAATTGTCAGAAAAGCTCAAGAGAATTAGAAATGCATACTTTATTCAAAGATAAAAATATTGTTGTTCAAATAACCTCTAAGAGTCTTCACATGACAGCAATAGACATATACATGATTACTGTTATGAAACATGCTTTTTAAAAGATCTTAGAAATTAGAACAATACTGAGACAATAGTACTATTTTATTTAATAAATAAATTTTATAATTTATTTAAATAAATTAATTAAATATTTTCAAAAAAACACATTTGATTCTACTCATTCCCTTATTTCACCCTGACAATAATCTTAAGAGCAGGATATAGTTATTTTACCACTTAACCCATTCTCTGGCTTGGAGAAATAGACCAACAAATATATATGAAGTGAATCCCTTTTTTACTATTAATAAAGGCCATGCTCAGCTAGACAATGCCACAGGACTAGTAAATGGTAGAACTGGGTAAGAATGCTGGTCTAGCAAATTCCAAATTCCACACACTTTCCATTACAAAATATTTCCTTATTCTTTTCTATCCACTTTGAAGTGTTATTCAGTTATTTTCTTGGGTGTTTTCTTGACTGTCACTTCTGTGAGGTGAGTTATAATACTTCCCTTGATTATCCACTTTATTTGGAGCACTTCACACACTGAGAAACAATGTAAATTTTTTATAGTTGATTTCAAGACTCAGTGCCCTACCTTTTCAGTTCTGTGGGGTTTTTTCATCTTTAGTGACTTTTATCTTCACTTAATGTTCTTCTACACTCCATCTTATCATCACCTAGAAACTCCTAACCAATTAAAACTTGAGTTAAAACGTTCCTTTCCCAAATCACAAATCAGCTCATTCATCCCAGTGAGTATCAAGATACGTTTTCTTCACCTTTATGAAGTCCTTCTGTTGCTCAAACTCTCTATTTTTCCCTTCTTTCCCTTCTCATAATCTTTTTCTTCCTCATCTAAGATTCCTCACCCATCATGTCTAACATTCTCTGATTATTATTATTATTATTATTTTACCAGTTCCTTTTCTCTATGGTGTTATAATCACAGTGCCTGGGGGAAGTGCGCCCACCTTCTCTACACGCACACCTAGCTAGCATAAGCACTCCTAGACATGCTTGCAAAATGAGGTAGATTTGTGATACTAAGGATTTGTGACACCTAAGCTCACCTTGAATCTTAATCACAACTTATAATCTTTTCACAATTCCTTCTTCACGTCTTGCTCCCATTCTTAAAAAAACAGCTATTAAAATTTTTGCATAAATCTCCTGAAATTCTAAAATCCCCCTTTCCTTTTCTCCTACATTCAGTAATATCTACAATAGTGTAGCTGACATAATTATTGAATTATGTGAAAGTCTTCACATTTAATAGACCAGTCTCTATTTCTGCTGCCAGACTAATATACTAATATGCACGTAGACTGTTCTTTAACTCTCCTATGCCAAAGGACACAATACTACTGCTCAGTTTTATGCCCTTTTTTCTCTATTCTTCATATGTTCATTCTTGCCCTCCCTGCTGATTCTTTTCCATTAACTTATAAATATTGAGTTAACCAAGTTATCCCACTAAATGCCCTCAATCTGCTGACTTTCTAGTCTTACCATAGTTTTCTTCTCTTCACAGCATCTCAAGAGTTTGCAACACTGTGTCTTTCTCCATTTCCTTATGTCCCTCATTCAAACCACAATTCCATCATTGCCACACTATTTCAGTAAAATTTCGTTCAGTAAATTCCCCCACTCTTCTTATTTCCAATAGAGAAAAATTAATGTTATTTTCATTTGACCTATTGGTAATATCTGTAATTGCTGGATACTTTTTATATGATGAGTTATTTGTCTTCCTTCTTTTTGATTATTTCCCAATTTCCTTTGTGGATTATGCATTCTGTGCATTCTGTAAATGGTTCTAAGAATACTTTTCTTTGGAATTTTCATTGACATTTTCATTTCCAAAATAGAAAATCTATTGTTATATTTACATTAACTAGCACAGTGCCTCGCATCTGGAAAGTCCATGGCAAATATTTGTTGAATAATTAAATAAAGATTATTTTCGTCTGTTAGGATTCACTGTGTGCAATGCCAATCTGGTTCAGAAAATTTTTATGGCTTAAGGTTATACTTTAGAGATGAGTTTTTTTCTTTGAAGTATAGGAGAAACTGCTTTTCAGACTATTTTGATATGCTATGCTTTATTTTCTTTCTTTGTCCTGTAGGAGTAAAAGAATATAAGCAGAACTATAAGTATCTTCAAAAAAGGAGAACATATCACAAAAATGTATTTTCCTTTCTTATACACAAAACTATACAGAAATATTAAATGATGATTAAAGCTTGGCTCTAATAACATAAATAAATGAGTGTGGGAATTTTATATTTTGATCTAATCATATTTATCCAAACTCACATCAATCATTATCTTTAATATCTTTACAGGGAAACACTTACTAACCATCATTTGTAAATTGATGAAACCTACTTAGAGTTATTATTCACCTTTGATAAGATTGAAAATTTAAGTACATTTAACTTTACCACAAAACTAGAAACAAAGGTAAATTGAACTCCAAGGTTCAGGAAGATTTTCTGAAATGTTGATATGCTGTCACATAATAGATATTATCAATATGTTTCTCAAAACTCTTATGAATTAAATTACCATGAGATGCAAAACAAGAACAAAAGAAATGACTCCAGCATATAAATGTCTTCTTCAAATGAGCCTTTGTTCTTACAGTCCATGCTTAATTATCATCCTTATTCCAAGCATCTGGTTCACTGCTTTGATTTAGTGAAACGTTAGTTTGGCCCCACACTCAGAAAAAAAAATTCTTTATAAGGTAGTGGAAGTAATAATTATTACCTAGAGATTACTTATCAAAAGCAGAATTTTCAAAGATGAAGCAGTTACCACTTATCAAATAACTGACCTTGACAAGCTATATAAAGTTGACTTAAACTTTAGCTCTTGTAGATATGTTAAGGACAATACATTTTTTTCTCTTCAAAACGAATGCTAAGTTGTCCAATAAAAACATAAATCATTCTTTTAAAAGTCCTTGCATCTTAACTTGATAAAATGAAGGTTCAAGATTCCAAATATAGACTCTAAGTAGTTCTTTATTTCCCCCAGATTAGTATTTATGTGGTAAATGCCATGTAATTGCCTCATTGATGTCATTTTAATGCCTGAGGCATTTCTAAGAAAGAGAAGTTGTGAGTTAGCCAGTGCTTGAAGAGAAAACTTCACTGTTCATTTTTCAGGATTTGTCAGCATATGCATATATTTGCATATGTATACACAGAAATACATGTTTGTGTTAGAGATAGGTTTGAAAAGATCAGTGGAAGAGAATCACATTAGAAGAGGAAAATAATCAAAGTAACATTGATTGAAATTACCTGCTCTGTTGAAGGGATGAACTCGCTGGTTACTTCCCCCTCTTCCTAAAAGGAGAGGAAAAAAAACAGCTTTTTTCCCACACTGTTGATGTTATAATCTGATCATGATTAGTAGGGCAAAACCATAAAGTTGGTTCAGGCTTACTCAAACTATAGAGTAAGGAGATCTTTCATCTTTTCTACCCCTGCTCTCCATCATGTCTGCTTTATCTGGAAGGAGAAGGATTGAAGGATGAAGGCTTGGCAGGGAGAAGCCATGAGCAAGGTACTGTCCCTTGTGTCATGCCAGTGTAAGCAGAAGGTGTTCCCAGATAAGAGCGTTAGCTAAGGTGTTAGGATGATCAGCTAATTAACAATTTCGGGTGTAGTGGAAGGAGGCAGAGTCTCACCAAGCTCTCAAGTGCAGGAACACTGAAGCTTCCAAGCTGGTAGAGGTTATCTACCAACAAAACTGCCAGCAGCTAAAGGGACTGTTTGCAACTCTAAGTCCCAGAGTAAATATTGCAGTTATGCAATGGTGGGAAGCAGTGTTCATATTCTAAAAGAGAGAGGAATGGCTAAAAATATAAACAGACTGAAAATGCCCCAGAGGTTGTAAAATCTATTTATTTGCTTATGTTTTAGGTAAATGTTTCAAAAGCTGTTTTGGAACATGTTGCTCTAAAGGGAGAGCTCTATTTCTAGTGACAATTAAGAACTCGTTTCTAACTTGTAGTTTTATATTTTGCCACTAGCAGTATGATTTCTAAAGGCAGTCCTACATTCTCCAGACATCACTCATGAGCAAAGCAGGCTCTGAAGCTACCACATGTGTCTATCTCTTTCAAAACGTGTCTAGCTGGGCCAAGTACTAATAGAGTCCACAGAATCCACTTTAGAAAGGTTCCGTTCTAATATTCAAGCATTCATTCATCCATCAACAAATGTTAGTTGAGGATCTACTAAATTCTGGATGTTGTTGTCACTCCCAGACCTGCTTTCTAAGCTGCCTCCTAGGCGGATTTCATTATGTGGGTTTGACTGCTTCTCCTCCACTGCAGCTGATTGTCATGGTACTTGTGTCCTATGAAGGACTCTGGGAGTGGACAGGAGCATTTGGAGCAAACGCCCATATGGTTTCACCCCTCTAGAGATTGCCTAGATATTAACAACTCAGCTCAACTGGAAGCTCTCATCACTACCTTCACAAATAGGAAATTTGTTGGGTTAGCTTTAAATACATTGGAGAAAGTGACAAGTGTTAGTTAGATAATGCGTTGGTACAAAAGAAATGCAAGTTCTTTTCTAAAGAGGCTATGAGTTGTGATGATTAAGCCTTGACCTGAAATTTATTTTCAATCCATTTTAAAAACAAGTAAAACAAACAGGCAGAATCAATCTTTTAAAAATTTTCTCAAAATCTTAGGAAAGGGACATTTCAAAGACTTCAAACATATCTATATTGATCTAAGTTTTCTTTCACTTTTCTTATTTTGAAATATTGGAGCATAGGTTCATTAATAATCATTTTAGCTTAAAGAATAAAAAGAGGAGGCAAAGCCTCACAAATTGATTGATAAAATTACTCTTAAAATATCATGATGTAAGTAACAAATATAAGGTATGAAATCCTATAAAAAGTTTTACATTTTAGGGGCAATTTGGTGGCTCAGTCAGTTAAATATCCTACTCTTGGTTTCGGCTCAGGTCATGATCTCACAGTTTGTAAGTTCTAGCCCCACATCAGACTCTGTGCTGACAGCTCAAGGCCTGCTTGGGATTCTTTCTCTCTCTCCCTCTCTCTCTGCCCCTCCCCTGCTTATTCTCTCTTTCTCTCACTCTCTCTCTTTCTCAAAATAAATACATAAACTTAAAAAAGCTTTACATTTTAATCTTTATTACAAACATTGTGATGATTATACCATTATGCAAATATGTGTATTTCAGACATTTGATTTAATACTCATGTTTACATTTTTAATTAAATTAAACTGCAAAAGTCAAAGTTTTTCTGCTGCATTATATTATATAGACTTTTAGGGAAAAGCAACTACAGACCTTTATTTTTTTAATTTTTTAAATATTTTATTTAATTTTGATACAGAAAGGGACAGAACATGAGAGGAGGAGGAGCAGAGCAAAAGGGAGACACAGAACTTGACACAGGGCTTGAACCCACAAACATGAGATTATGACCTGAGCTGAAGTTGGAAGTTTAACCTATTGAGCCACCCAGGTGCACTGTAGACCTTTATTTTTATAGATCTAAACTGTGTATATAATATGCATTGCACACCTTTTAGGGCTTTAATGCACCAATGAAGTCTTTCTGAAAAACGTCTCAGGAGACTACTATAATTATCAAATTTTCTATGTGACTCCATACTTAGCACAAACTTGTCTTTAGTAACTTATTATTTCTTAAATAAATGAATGAACTATATCTCTCCATATCAAACATGCATTTTAGTAGAATTTTTGGCTCAGGAAAAGGTAGAATATTATCAACAGGTGTTTTTTGAACATATACTATGTGCCATACCTTGATATAACATAGAGATATGTTCTCATCAATTCCCAAAATAGATTAAACTGATTCACTATTATTGATGTTTGCACTTTGTAGTTTTTTTTAACTAGAAAGCAACAAAGATATCTTAACATGAGGTTACTTAATTTGAATAAATGAGACACGCTGCATAATAATCCAGCAAGTTTCCATTTCTGATAATACACATGAAGGTTTGAAATGGCACATGAAGGTTCAGGTTACGAGTGATTCTCAACCAGGAGGGAGACTGCGCACAAGACGTCATCTGGCAATACCTCCTGTCTGAAGACATTTTTGGTTGTCACAGATAGCAGGGCATCTACTGACTAGAGGTCAAAGATACTGTTAAATATCTTACCAAATGCAAGACAATCCCCTACAACAAGAATTATCTGACCCCAAATGTCAATAATACTGAGGATGAGAAATCCTGAATTAGCAGGAGCATTCACATGATTTGGGACCTCAAAATAGGGAATATAAGAATTTGTATTCAATAGAGTTTTAATAGTTCTTTTTCATAGGTACTGATGGTTGTGACTAAGGAAGAGGATTTTACATATGTATATCTTTGTTAAAAAAATGCAGCATGGCTCATTACAAGTGCAGATGCTGGTACATGACAGGATTTCAGTCTATATTTTTTCCCTTATTCAGATGTGACAACATTATTTTAGAACACAAACTTACATATTCTATCTTTTAGGGAGTGATTTTTGCCTTTGTTATGGTAATGTTTGTTAATTTAACAAATAAATCCCCAAATCCCAATGGCTTAATTCTATAGAATAATTTTTGTTCAGCCAAGAATCCAGTGTGACTTTTCTTACTTCGTAGTAGCCCCACTCCATGTGGTGATCCAATGACTTAGCTTTGCTCCATTTTATGGCTGCACCATCTCTCATATCTCAAAATCTCTGCTTCAAACTTGCAGAAGGCGAGAGCACAATGCACTTGCTTTTCAAAAGCCCTGGAGCAGGGATTTACTCACCATTTTCTGTTCACACTCCGTGGGCGAGAAGTGGTCGCTTCCCTACACCTGGCTTCAGGAGGCACTGAGCAGCCATGTTTCACCTCATATACATTAGTTTCCCTTTATACGGGGAGAGAATACATTTTGTGTGTGTTCAGCTGACTTTTGTTACCAAAATCCAATTCACTTATTCTATAAACAGACTTTAAAAGCCTATTAAGTGCTGGGCACTCTGCTAGATACTAGAGACACACAAATACGAATGGTCTTGACTTGGAGGGGGCTTTGAACCATCTCAGGTAATGCCTGTGAACTAAAGTCTTGTACTTGAAGAAACTCGGCAGAGCGCCTTGAAATATTTCTATAGCTTGCTTAGTGTAAACGTTTTCTCAGTGCTTGCTATGGACTGAGGGGTATTGTCCCCTCCATGATGTTATGTTGAAACCCTACCTTCAGATGTTAGGAGGTGGGGCCTTTGGAATGTAATTAGGATCTGATGAGGTCATGCCAGTGGAGACTCATGAGTGGGATTAGTATCTTTATTAGAGTCACACACAAGAGATTCCTTCTTCTCTCTACTCTGCTATATGGAGATCTTATAAGAAGTCAACAATCTTCAACCTGGAAGGGGTTTCTCGCCAGAGCTTGACCATGCTGGCAGCCTCCAGAACCATGAGAAATAAATTCCTGTTGTTAATAAGCCACCCAGTCTATGGTATTTTTGTTAGAGAAGCTCAATCTTACTGCAACCAATACCGTTTATAGTTATCTCTAAGTGCACTTCAGGGAAAACCTATAAGGCAAAATGCCCTAATTAGTATATCTGGTAGAAAGATGTGGGGGTGCTTGGGTGGCTCAGTCAATTAAGCATCCGACTTCGGCTCAGGTCATGATCTCACAGTTTTTGGGTTCAAGCCTGGCGTCCGGTTCTGTGCTAAGAGCTGGGAGCCTGGAACCTGTTTCAGATTCTGTGTCTCCTTCTCTCTTTGTCCCTCCCCCACTCATGCTCTGTCTCTCTCTAAAATAAATAGTCATTATAGAAATTTAAAAAGAAAGATGTGGCAAGAATTTCAAAAACAAAGAATCTTATCATTTATACTGGTCCCCTCCTCGCATAGGGGTAACTTTGGACTCAGAGATAGTTCAAAGCATTTGAAAAAGCTTCTTTCAAATGTTTAAATATGAAATTACCAAAGAGAATATATTTTGTTCTAACCATTTCTCCTTTTCTTTGGATGAGGTTATATAAATGAAAATGAGAAAATATGAAATAAAACCTAAAATACTGCCATTCTTATATTTCCACAGACAAGTACCACATTTTATTCTCCTCTAAGGTCACAGAGATAGTCATTTGTTTACTGCAAAATTAGTTCTATACCTCTAAACTGGTGTTTTAAAATGTAGGTCTATAGTGATACCACTTTACTGTTTTCTACAGAGGTGGCAGAGAACTTTATCTGCCTATGACAAACTCTTTTATCCTGTTTTAATTAATAACAGATTCATTTTTAACTCAGTACTTTACATCTCAGAATGAAAAGACTGCATTTTCCAACTATCTCCTAGGATAATTGTGGCCATGTGACTAATGAGATATAAATGGGGATGTAGCTCCTATTAGACAATAATTTAAAGGGAAATTATTCAACAAAAGGGCCCATTTTTTTCCTTTTGTTTTGCATCCTTTTCCCACTTAGCAACATGACTCTGGTAGTTGTATTTCCAGCAGTCATATTGGAGTATGTGCAGAATCTGAAAATTGAGCCATACACCAACATCACACACCATGATAAAACCAAAATGGGAGTTGCTGTCTGGTGAATACGTTGGCTCTCCCTTACCTCACTTGAACAACTCTCTAAATTTATTCTTTAATGAGAGAGAAATACATTTTTATCTTGCTTAAGCTACACTGATTCATTTGCTCTTTCTTGTCTCTTTCATTTTAAAAAATGTCTGCTTTGCTATTTTTAGTTAAACTGCATTCTAATAGATACTGCTACCAAGATGAATTATAAAGAATTACTCCTATACTTTTTTCAAGACTCTATTTAATCATATTTTCCACAAGCCTTTGCTCAACGGCTCTGGGATTAACTGAATCCTTCTGTAGACTCGTATAGAAGTTGCCATTAAAAAAACTTTTTAAGATTATTTATCTATTTTGAGGTAGAGTGCATGCACACAAGTGGGGGAGGGGCATAGAGAGAGGGTGAGAAAGAATCCAGGCAGGCTCCACCTTCAACTTGAATCCTGACACAAGGCTTAAACCCATGATGATGGATCATGATCTGAGCCAATACGAAAAGTCGGTCACTTAACCAACTGAACCACCCAGGCGCCCTGAGAAGTTGCCATTTTTAAGACTTCACTTTGGGATTGTTTTTCTGGTTTGGTAAACTATTCATTGAAGGATGACACACAACCTGAAAGGTGAACATAAGATCATTGCAAAGCTCAATTTATTTCCAGAAAGCAAATATACTGTGTAACCATTTTCAGTCATCTAGAAGAATTTTTTGTAACAAATTTCAATATCTACATGCCACCAAAGGATAATCATTATCCTGGCTTTTAACAAAATGTATTGGTTTTGTCTGAACTTTAAATAAATAGATGTATACGGTACATACTCTTTCTTAGACCTGTGTTTTTTCCTTCAATATTAAATAAGTGAAGCTTTTTTATATTTTTGCCTGTTATATTTATTTTTCATTATCATTACTTTATAGTATTTTCTAGTACACTATGTCCCAATTTATTTATTTATTTTTAATTTTACTCTGATAACCCATTGTGGTTGTTTCCAGTTTGGAGCTATTACAAGGCTTCTATTGACATTCTTTTACCAAATCTTTGCATATGTGTTCATGTTGTTGTTGTGTAGCCGGAACTAGAATTGTTGTTTCACAGGTTATAGAAATGTATCTTTAGTGGTAATGCTAAATAGTGTTTCAAAGTGGTGATGCTGATTTACAGGCTTACCAGCAGTCTCTAAGTGGTACTCTGTTATTTCTTCATCACGAAGTCCTATAGCAAGCTAACTAACGTAGATGTTATTTGGGTTTACTTCTTATCACTTAAAATGCATTGAGAAAGGGGACATTGTTTCCATTTACGTGTTTCTAACCTACCACTTTTGGAGTATTTGTCTGTGACGATAGTCACAATGTTACAGTGAAAAAAATGTGTTAAACTCTTAAACAAAGTTATTTCCAAATTAAAATGAATTAGGTAGTTTTCTTGACACTCTGAAGCTATTTGGTATGGTCTGTTACTATCTAGCAGATATTGTATTTTACTTTTTAAACATTTTTAATGTTTATTTTTGAGAGAGAGAGAGAGAGAGAGCAAGGGGAGGGGCAGAGAGAGAGGGAGACACAGAATCTGAGGCAGGTCCAGACTCCAAGCTGTCAGCACAGAGCCCAACATGGGGTTCGAGCCCAGGAATTGTGAGATCATGACCAGAGCCAAAGTCAGACGTTCAACCAACAGAGCCACCCAGGTACCCCTGTCCAGTAGGTATTTTAGGTTTTTTTTTATTATAAGTAAATATATATTTATATTTTATAAATATTTTTCAAATACATATATGACTTTACTAACAAAAATTTAGTACTATTTCAGAGTCCTAGATAATAGATGTTTTCACACAACATGCATGCTAACTGGAAAGATGTTGCAAACACTAGTCAGTTTGGGGAAGAGATATTCCTAAAAGTAAAGGAGACTGTCCTATAATATAAGCCACCTTTACTGAGTACAATGGTAAGTGATTTGTTGGCATAACTTGTGACTAGCAACTTTCTAGGTTTTCTTCAGCCTTTGAGAAACATGGTGGCCTGATATTTCCTAGCCATCTTTGACCTCAACACTTCTGGCTTTACACGTATTATAAATTCATGGCTTTGTGACAAATGCATGGCCTTCTGAGGTATGTGTAGTGCTGTGTGCTAAGGAGAGGAATTGCTCTCTGGAGCAGGAAATGTTATCTTGGAGCTAACAAAAAAAGAATACAGATTGACAGTGGAAGTGATCAGTCACTAGAAATCAAGTATAACAGGTCCACTGTAGAGATCTACAGGAGTTCTATAGATTGGAAATTTAGAATCAAAGGCAAGGTAATTTTTGCAGAACATATCAAGGGCAGTGAAGATTGGAGGCAAATGGGCTCTAGATACAAAGTTGGGTTATACCAGAGACTCCAAACAAAATCTAACCCATGAGAAGAGATAACCTTTATGAAACAGCACCTGCAAGAGTGAAGTCAGGGACAGTTTGCAGGTCACAGGAAAATAAGCAAATATGTTATTTGTTTGGGTGACAGAATTCTGTGGAGGCAGGGCAACTTTGGGAGCCAGGGAATCGAGTCCATATCATTTCCAGTAGACTGTATGGCCCCTTTGACCTGGGATAGGGAAGACAGAAGAGAAGGAAGGGAAAGTTTTGAAGGAGAGGGAGGAAGGACAAGTACATTGCTAAGTACTTAGTTTAGCAAAATGAATTTAATGTAGTTACCATCCTCACAAAATTCATCATCTAGCAGAAGAAATGGACTCTTATGCAATAAACAATAATATAATGACATAAGTTTCATATAAACATTATGAGAGGTAGGCTCATAAAAGGGAAAGACCACAATAATCAGATTCAAGGAAAACTGGAATTCAATGCCGGGACTATGACTTTAATTCAGTGTTCTTATCTGTAAAATCAGAAGACTAAAAGCAACTTATATGGATTTTTGTTATGATTAAACTCATAATCAATTTAAGTGGCTTTGATAAACCTAATATTATTTTATTATTGTAATTATCTTGTGCCAGCTACTGGTCTAAGTTCTTTATATATATTAACTCATTTAATCTTCATAACATTCCCCTGAGTCAGGTATACTGATTACCTAATTTAATATAAGGGGACTGAATCACAGAGAGGTTTAGACACTTGACTAAGATCTATCTGGGAAATAGTTGAGTCATAGTCAAATGGAAGTTCTGGCCATCTTAGGCAATTAATATAAAATAGCTTAACAACAATAACAAAGTCCAGTGGGAACACAGGTGCATTCCGCACATTTCCTTTGTTTATGGGTATAAAAATCCCAAAGTATCATAGACCAGAAGGAGTTAGTAATTAGTGCACCTAACTGAACTTCAGAAATGTCAATGGTAGATATGGCCTTAAGGATGTTGGAAACTTGAATATGATCAGATCTCCATCTTTTCCTATTGTCTTTGCTTTCCTCTGTGCATTCATTTCTCAGCAATACTTGAACCTCAGCAACGTCAGCCCAGTGCTTGTATCCTCATTGCCTTATGGCCAGAGAGGAAAAAACACTTTTTCTCCCTAAGTTGTGTTTGAACAATACCAGAAAAAGGCTCTGGTTGGCAAAGGCTGGGTGAATGTGGAATAAAAATTATGCCTAAGAAAGAGCAGATGAAAGGAGCAACCCAAACAAGGTTACTGGGTTTACAGGTGTGAGGTACACAGCTATTAAAATTCTTGTTTCTTACAGAGGAGAAACTGAGTAAATTTGTGTGGAGAGAGAGAAAGGGGCTGGTGATGTCTACAATGGTTTTAAATTCCTGAAAATTATGCAAGCTTCATTTTATTCTATCATGTAACTTTAAATGAATTCATTATGTCCCTAATTATAGTTTTATTTGATACATTTTGGAAGCCTTCAATATATTATGTGTGGCATTTAATCGCAGGAATTTGACTAAAATAAAGATTTCTGCTTAGAAGATAGGCACGAAAATGTAAAATACCTTCAAAGGAAGTCTTAATTCTTCACAAAAGGTTATCTGAATGATTTTCTTGAGTATTTCTATCTTTTAAAAAGGTACATATTATGTGGTAATTGTTCTTTTAACTACTGACACAATTAACACCTAATGCATGAGAAATATAATTTATGGTTTTATTTGGCATGTACTTACGCACCTGCATAGCAATTACTGATGTGACATTTTTGTCTGCACTATAAAGCATTGCACATCCTCCCTTTCATCAGTTTAAAATTGAAGTAAAGAGGCTCGCTCCTTGGGGAGTACCTGCCCTGATCTTATCCGGTAGGATGAAAATATGATTGCCTTACTGACACTATAAATTATGCTTTCCCAACTCGAGGACCCTTCTGCAATAGAAATCTACACCATTAGTGTGACTTTTTGGCTCTATAGGAAGTTGTTTTACCTTTACAGTACTTAAATAGAAAACCTTTCTTCTTTTATTTTTCCGTCTCAACTTATATGGCAGTTGAACACCACAAAGAAGTATTTCTTATGAAACACAATGTAATATTGCTCCTTATTGTAGTGATGAACATAAGAATCTGATTCAAACGGTGAATGAATATCAAAACTCTAAAGTTGAGTGAAACTATATCAATTGCTTCCTTTGAAATAAGTGGTTAAATGGATCTCTTGGGTGAACTTTTTCTTTAACTTTTTCCATTTACAATGAATTGGAAACACAAATAGCCAATAACTGTCACTGCCTTGAAAGTTAAAGTGAAATCCTTGTTTGTGTGGTCTCTGTAGACATTTCATGCCAAAGGTGGTGATTTCTCCAAGGTTCTTATTATACCCAATAACCTCAGTGCTTTGGGATAAAAATCTGCTCTGGTATCTGGTTTTTCTCTTTAACTGATAGTATTCAATTATTAAAATTATATGTATATATATTTTTTTTTCTTTTCTTTTTCTTACCTTTCTGTTATGTCACTTGCTTTTCCTTCTATTCATTAATTTCTTTGGAACGAAAAGGGGGGAAAAGACATTTTTACATTCACCTCAAAATACTTTCCCATCAAACTGCTCTTGAAAAACCTACTTTTCACGACACAATTGCAGAATAAACCTATGGTTAATACCTTATTGACACAAACTGAAGGCTGTTATATCTGTGTTTGGCGACCTTGAAGCTGTATTGTGCTCAGTGCCCTTTTTATAACCTTAATTACTGGGGAATACAGAGCTTTAAAGAAAGACTAACATTTCACTTTAACATCCACAATAATCTATTATAAAGCCAGCTAAGCCAGTCCCCAAATACAGAGAAATGTTATTACATGCTCAGCTAGCTGTCAAGGGGCCATGAGTCAGTGGCTTACAGTTATCAAAAGTAACAAGGTTGTTCAGAATTTCCTCCAACAAAGCCAGCCAGCTTATGGAAGGATTAAGCTCTCTTTGATTAGAACAACTGGAACATGTCCTACCCTTTTAATTAGCATTCCCTTTTGCTTGGTGAAGGCTGGTAATTTGACACTCACATTAGGCATCTCAAGATATGATTTGGTATTTTGTCCCACTCATGAGCACTAGAGCCGTGGTATATACTTCTGCATCAACTAAATTCAAGCTGCAGAAGGATTTATGTTCAAAACCCTGTAAAATCCCAAGGGCACTATGCCTTTAATAGACAAAATGTAATAACACTCCAATATAATGTGTGGCAGGAGAGTTGGTTAGCCTTTAGGCATAGTATATTACCCTAAGGCCATGCTCTTTTTGCTTTCTATCTTTGGGAACAAAAAGTTTTATGTCAGCTTTATTGATATTTTACAGGTTTACATTTTAATTCATACCTTAAGGCAATTCAGTGAGAGAAGACCTCTACGTATGCTGCTGGATTACTTAGTTGGTAAGTAAATATAATTTGTCAGTGACCACACTAAATGGAACAGAGTGGAGGCTTCTAGAATGACAAAGGGAGACGGCATCTGCCGCTGCTCCTCAAGGATACAAGATCCGTCTGAAAACAAGTTTAGGCATAAATTTCCCCTTTCCCCAACTTACTTCCAGGCTGACTCTCATTATTCCAGCATTTCTATGTTCCTTTATTTCCTCTACTTCCTTTTAATTTCCTTTTCCATTTTCCCTTGACTTATTTCTTTCCTCTCCTTCCTCTCTCACCCCCTCTGCCACCCTTTAAGTAAGTCTTGAATGAGAATTTTCCTACTGGGAGATTTGCTTAGTATTTTTTTTTTAATCTGGTTGTTACCCATAGCAAATATGGCAAAATTCAGAAGGAACTCGTGGAAATGAAGCTTCTGTTACTTCATGTAAATCTCCATGTAATTGAGAAAGAGAAAAACAAAAGTAAAAAAAAAAAAAGTAACTCAATTGGACAAAGACAGACAACCTAATTCAATTCTTTTGAGCTTTAGTACAATCTTTTCTACAATTGAGTAACTGTTGTGTCTATTTTATTTCTAAGGGGACATTCTATGCTTTACTTCTAGACTACCCAGTTTAGATTTAAACTTCAGAACATTCTTTTTCAAATCATTATCAGAGAATTATATATCAACTAAAGATTCTTGTAAATTTTCATCCTTCAAAATGTACCTAAGTATTTCTGGTGTTTATATTTCAATAGTAATCATTTCAGTCAAGTATTTATGAGGCACCATGATTAAAAGAAGCACAGAGGATATTAAGGAAGCAAAATGAAATACTCGTCAACCTCAAGGAACAGAAAGAACAAGGGTAATTTCTAATAAGAGGTATCTTACACAATTTGCAAATATGACAGTTTATTTAGAAACTGTAACCCTTCTTTATCATTAGTTGTTGTTGGGTAGTTTATGTCATGAGGTGAGTTGGAGGGTATGTTGGGTGGGAAGAAGGGGTTCCATGAATTCTCCTAATTATGGTGAATGGAACTGATTATTCTTAGTACCTCTTCTTTCATTGTGAAGTAGAAAGTGAGAATCTTACATCAGAGTAGAGGAATGGGTTTGGAGATTTGATGAGAGCAGAGAGGTTTTGAAAAGACTTTTGGATATAATGGGAAAGAAACAGACTATGGACATAGAGAAGAACTCCTGGGCCAGAGTGAGGGGCCAGCATTTGAGTTGGAAAATCACCCCCACAACTCTCAACTTTCCCACTGTACACAACAATAGATTGATTGAGGATTAAAAAATTTCCAGGTCTCTCCAGTGGAAGGAAAAGTTACCTGGGAAATGATTAAATTAGAAATGGATCAGTTTAAGAAAATACTAAAAGCAAACTCATTTTCCTATTATAAAGGCAACATCAAAAATTGTATTTTAGTAACATACTTTTGACATTTGAAGAGTATATGGAGCAAGATGTATCCTCATCACAGGGTAAGCATGTATTTCTGCTGCTTTCCACACTCTTTCTTTGGTCTTGGATTAGGACTGACCGCCAAGAAGCTTCCAAATAATTCTTTGAGGTCACAAGTATAAGACTTCTTATATGTTTGTTTTGTTTTGAATTCCCACTGCAGAAAAAAAGTGGTATAAGCCACATACCAACAACAGTTATTCTAAAAGTTATTATGTGGATTTCGAATCACCATATGTGTGATTTCTGAAATTATTTTACAACCTCCAGGGCCACACATCTTTGAAGAATATACAATATAAGTCCTAACACATGAAAACATTTTCCCTGGGCCACAAACAAGAAAAAAAAAAGCTATAGAGGACAGAGTTATTTGTTTTACACTCTAATTCCCTTATGCAACATGTTAAGCCACTTACAATGGGAACAATGGGCCAGATTAATCCTACAGATTTCATTTGTTTGGTCAAAGTAGCATTTAAAACTTTTTCAATTTGAAAAGATTCTCAGTGGGCATACACTTTCCAGTTTATGCATTCTTCATCTCTGTTTATATCATTTTGCTCTTCAGATTCACCCAATTTATATTGCTTGCCTCTGTAGATATTTGAAATCAGAAATACTGCATTCTTCCTCATGTGGTAACAGAATACTAGAATTACACTGCTGTTCTTAGCAATAGCAAGGATAGAAGAAACCTGTTTTATTTTAATTGAATAATAATACTGGTCATGATTTAATAAGTACAGATGATTTATAGATGTTTAAAAAAAAACCCAAAACATATTTCTCACAATAACTACATAAGAAAGATGCTTTGATCTATATTTTACAGGTGAAGAAATTGAAATTCATTGAGGTTAGAACAACTTTTTACTGACATAGAGTTTATAAGGGGCAGACCTCTATTTAAACACTTTGGAGTCTATGTGGAGTCTGTGTGCTAATAGTGCTTATGACATTAATCTCATCTGTGTCACATAACTTAGGGTTTTCCAAAGAAAATTTCTGCAATCCAATGAAAAGCACAGGTCCCTTATAAAGAGAAAATCAAGTCTTATTATATTCTAATATACATGAAAATGTTATCTTACTCAATCTTCACAAATCTATGGAATTTAAAGAGATTAAATAACTGGCTTAAAGATATAATACCTCTAGGTAGGAGAATTTGGATTTCAATGTATCCAAGTGGCAAATTACATACCCCAGTAGGTCCAGTAAGACTGGATAAAGAATGCTTACTTAGACCTATCAGCATTAAAATGACACATTCCATTGGCAGATCATCTATCAATCTAAAAAGTCCCACTCTGGCCTTGTGGCATCTGTGGTTCATGTATTAACAGGACAGATTAAGTGTTAATGACAGTTGGATGAAAGAAGAGGTATTAGATAAATATGTCAAATCCAACTAAAATTAACCTATTAGAAGAAATCTGCTATTCTCATAGTCATTGTATATATAGATAGTTTTAAGCTGTCATTTTAGTTATTCTGTTATTTTAAACAGGCTTACCCAATCAGGAGCCTAAGGGTGATGAGGCTTAGTCTCCATGTTAGCTGAGGGAAGGTTGGACATTTTGGAAGATCATACTATATGGAGACTCTACAATATTTTTTCAGAAATCTATTTCCCCAGATGCCATTGAAAATAATTCTGTTCAGTTGCTTATCAAGATCACTGATGAGAAAATGCAATCAGCTTCTTCTCTTTCAACTTTCATTTTTTTTCTTCTTCACTTGTTCACAATTGTATTAGACAAACATACTTCGGTCAAATTTGCTCTTGAATTTGCATTTACCTGTTATCTGGACTCAGAAAATACAGTTCTATGTCTTCATGTTTCATGCAGGTCTGGCTTTCTTTGTCCATTTCCTGAAAATGGACATTATTAATATATGAAAGATCTATTTTAGGAAATTCTAGATTGTTTATGAGACTATAATTATAGTTTTCTGATAGAACTTGATTGGAATTCTAGTTTAGCCACATTTTAGATGTGTGATCTTGGGTGAACAGTTAACATTTCTTGGTCTTTAGACCAAAAGCTGCAAAAATAAACATGGAATTTTGTGAGTAATAAGATGATGTATACTAAGTAAGTAGCATAGTTGTCAGACTATATAAACAACACAGAATAATATTATTTCCCTATTGGCAGGCTTTGTCTTCTTCACAAGGGCAAATTAAAGGCCAAATGAGATGGTAACAACTCATGTCTCTTCAGAAAAATGTGAAATACGATGGAAAGGGTAGACAATTGAATTTAAAAAAACAAAGAGGAGAATCTAATGATTGTTGAGCATCAGCTATGTGTACTGATTTTGTGCTATATGCCCATTCCCTAATCTAATCACAAGAAGACCGTGGGTACAACTATCATCCACAGTGTACAGAGGATAAAGCTGAAACATTGGTCTCATACATGAAATTGGTAAAGTTAAGCTGCAGGATTCTAAAGTCTGTGCACCTTCAGCAAAATTAGAATCCTTCTTGTCCTTCCAGATTCATCTTCTCAATGAAAGAATGGTTCTAAAAGGAAAAATAAAAAGCATTTCCATACTCCATTTCCCCTATATACTAATAAAATACTCTTTGCTTATTTTTTTAAAAAGACTAGAGCATTCTTCTCTTCGTTTACTATATATGTGTATCATCAATCTAGATATGACTTTTCATTAATAGCTGCTAATAGAATGACTATCCTTAGCAGAGTTTTTAAGAAGCAAATTCTGCTTTAAACAGTAGGAAAGATTTCTGAAAATGTAAGTGTTCCTACAAGAAGGAAGCTAAAGTTTAAGTGTTTCATATAACCATCACCTCTAGGATGTATCTTTAAGAACTGTAAAAATCAGCAAAACATGTGCAGCCTTGATATTGCATAAAATCAAAGGCTCATGATATCAGCCATGTCAAGTAAACATTTGAGACGTTGTCACTTCCATTCTTACAAGCTAAAAAATCAATACCTTCTCCTTGACCCATATGAAAATTGAGGTTGCAGAGAAAACTGACACCCTGAAATTTGGAGAGACAGGCAAATCTTTGGAGTCACTGTCAAGATCTGACCGCCAGGAGCAGAAGCTGCTGAAGTCATGAACTGGTAAGAATACTCAATGTTAATTTTCATAAATGTGAGAGTGTATAGTATCAATTTTGGTTCATTAATTATGAGAAATGTACCATATATACCATACTAATATAAATGTTGATAATAGGGAAACTGAATATGGAGTACATGGTATTTCTTTGTGTCATCTTTGCAATCTTTTCATAAGTCCACAGCTATTCTAAAACAAAAAACATTTATTTAAAAATCCATTAAAGGGGCACCTGCGTGGCTCAGTCTGTTAAGCATCTGATTTCGGCTCAGGTTATGATCTCACAGTTTGTGGGTTTGAGCCCCATGTCAGGCTCGAGCCCCGTGTGGGGCTCTGTGCTGACAGCCAGCTCAGAGCCTGGAGCCTGTATCAGATTCTGTATCTCCCTCTCTCTCTGACCCTCCCCTGCTCATGCTGTCTCTCTCTGTCTCTCAAAAATAAATTAAAAAACAGAAAAAAATTTAAAATAAAAAATTATTAAAGAAACATCAGGAACAGAAGTCAGATCTAGGTGGCCCACAGGCTAAGATAGTATTGTTTTCCTGAAGAAACTGCTTAATTTCTATATAGATTCAAGCTCTTAACTCTTTAATGGTGGATAATTTATTTTCTCCTTAATCTAAGAAAAATCCAGTAGTAATAGAGAGAATGAGAAATATTTTTTCTTTCTCTTTCTTGCTGTTTTATTTTTTTTAATAATTGCATGTTGTAGAGAGACTGAAATATTTGAAGTCCTGACCATGTCTGTCCATTCCATTGTTGTACTTTTGAGGCCAAACAGAATGCTTCATGAACCTCAAGTATCCAAGCTTTCCTCGCATACTTGTCCCATGAAAAACTAAGTAATTATAAATAAAATTAATAAACAATGAAAAACTGATGGTGACTATCTCTACAGTAGGTACATTGAATCTGTAAATGACTACTTTCTCTAGATAATTGTATTTGCCTTTAGATATTTTTTCCCTGTTCTTTCTCAATAGCCCTACCATGTCTAAAAAATGTGATCAAGGAACATGTTTAAAAATCATTTTTTATACAAATGAGTGCAAAAACCCCCCAAAAGTTAATAGATTCCTTCATAAGTATTTACTGAAATAATCTAAAACAGAATCAAGGTATATTGACATTCAGTGATTTTCTCCAGTTCTATAACAGTACTTCTTCTTTAGAATTAGTTATATTATATAATAAGAAGGTGGTGATATCTAATGAAATATTTTATATAAATTATTACTTGATAAAGCAATTCAGGTATAGCTCTTAGAAAGAGACCTCAGTTGACACCAGAAGCAGTTGTTAAAGATACAGAAAACTAATGCTAAAATTAAAACATATTGATCATCAGGAGGCTCTATTTTCCCCCTAAAATATTTAAAAGAAATATATCCTTGTCTTGAAACATGATATAGGTAAAATCGTGAACATGGGTACATTGTTTGTACTTTTGTTAGTTTAAAGAAAAATAAATATATATTTTCTTATAGAAAGTAATAAGCATTATCATAATAAGTTTAGCAGTTCAAAAATGTGACAAAACATTACAAAATTTTATTGGAAATATTTCAGTTCTCTACCATACACTATAAGGTATTTTGGCAAGGAGTTAATAGTAATTTTTATGGAAAAATAGGAAATCCTAAGTCAAAATGCAGTAGATTGTTATAAGTGAATACTAGGGATCTAAATAGTTTATGGCATTAAATGCTTAAACAAAATATCAGTTGAATTACTCAAATGTTTTCTGTGATTATTTGTATCATTTGAGAATCTCCTATTATTGTTAAAAATTACAAATAGGGTATAAATCAGGTATTTTTGTTTTGATGTTTCAATCTGTGATATTTTCACCTCTCACAGCTAATGTTTTCTATCATTGTATTTAGTCATTCAATACCTATTCAATACCTATTAATTATGTCCCTACAATATCCATGTAATAGGGATACAAAAGTAAAAACATCAAAACAACAACAACAACAAAAACACCAAAACAAATGGCCGATATCACTGACCTCCTGAATTCTAAAAACTATGAGAAAGACATACAATAAATGACTTAAAAATTTAAAATACATAGAATGTTAGATGCTGATATGTGCTAAGGAGGAAGAATAGTGCAGGAAGGAGAACTGGAATTTTAGACAAGGACCCCACAGTAACTCTATATGAGAAAGTGCCTTTTATAAAGAACTGATATGGAGAAGAACAACTGAGGAGAAAGAAGAGAAGAAAAGAGGAGAGGAGAGGAGAGGAGAAGCAAGAGAGGAAGGGAGAGGAGAGAGGGAAGGGAAGGGAAGGGAAGGGAAGGGAAGGGAAGGGAAGAGAAGGGAAGGGAAGGGACAAAACTCCCAGTGGCTGGAGAATGCATGACTTGTTTGATAAACTGTGAAAACATCACAGTTTAGGGGAGTAAGCCAGGGGGAGAGTAATAGGAGATGGAACCCCAGAAATAAGAGGAGGCAGAAAAATCATGTAGGTACTCCAAAGTCATTGAAGAAATCTGTTTTTTCCTTTGAGTGATCTGGTCAGACATTGGATGGCTTTGAGGAGACATAACATTAGCTGTCTTATATTTAAATGGTATCACAGTGACTGCCATTTTGAGAGGACACTGAAAAAGACAGAAGATGAAAGACAATTTAGAAGGCTATCTCAAGAATCCACGTAAGAGAAGCAGCTTGCATCAGAATGTTGGAAGTGATGATGTGAAAAGTGAGCTTACCTTGAGTTCATTTTTGAAGAACTGTTATGTGCTATTAGTTCCTGGGTTTGAGGAGCAAGTAAAAGGTGAGTCAAAAATGACTTAAATATTTTGGTGTACATAACTGGAAAAATAAGGTTGCCATCATCTAAGATGTAGACTATCAGGAAGTAAGAAGTAATTAAGAAGGCATATTAGAACTCAGTTTTGGACATGTTACAGTTAGCATAATTATTACACTTCTTAGTACAGATAATAAGTAAAAAGTTTTAATATATAGATTTGAAATACAGAGTAGAGGGCTAAAATAGAGATATAAATTAGAAATC
Organism: Suricata suricatta; assembly: GCF_006229205.1. NCBI lineage: Eukaryota > Metazoa > Chordata > Mammalia > Carnivora > Herpestidae > Suricata > Suricata suricatta. The sequence continues at coordinate 38,842,542 of NC_043703.1, forward strand.
AGCATATAGGTATTTTTTAATGTTTTATTTATTTTTGAGAGAGAGAGAGAGAGAGAGAGAGAGAGAGCATGGGCAGGGGAGGGACAGAGAGAGAGGGAGACACAGAATCCAAAGACAGACTCCAGGCTCTGAACTAGTTATCAGCAGAGAGCCGGATGCAGGGCTCAAACCCACAAACATGAGATCATGACCTGATCCAAAGCTTAACCGACTGAGCCACCCAGGCACCCCTATCACTGTTTTTAAAAGAACAAGAAATTGCCCTAAGGGTTATACTAATATTTAAGATTAAATCCAAAGAGGAAGTCTTAGAGACACCTAAATTGTAGAAGCTGGGTGATGGGAGGTAAGCAGCAAGTATAACGTTGATGGAAAACAGGTGAGTGAGATCCCCTGGAAGCTAAGTGGAGAAATTATTTAAGGGAAGAGAGAGTGATCCTCCATGTCAAAGGCTACTCATAGGTCAAGAGAGATAAGGGCTGAGAAATGAAAACTGGATTTAGAATCTATTAGTGAGGTCTTTGGTAAGTTCAATAAGAACAGTTTCTTTGTAGTGATATGGAAGGGGGAAAACAAAAATCTGATTGGAATGAGTTCATGAGAAAAAGAGAAGAAAGAAATTATAAGTACCCAGTAGGGACAATTCCTTCAAGGACATTCATAGTAAAAGGAAAGAGATTGGCATAGTAACTATAAGAGAAAATGGGCCAAGATAAAGTTTGCCATTTTTGTAATTTTATATGTGAGAGATAAATACCATATTTGGATACTATCTTCATTTTTCATAGCTGCTAAGGAAAAATAGCCACAATAGGGTGGTATGCAAAATACAGAAATTTATCCTTTCATGGTTCTGGAGTCCAAAAATCTAAAATCAAGGTTTTAACAGAATTATGCTACTTTGGAGGGGTTCTGGGGAAAATCCTTACCCCACCTCTTCCAGCTTTTGGTGGTTTTAGGCATTCCTTGGCTTCCTTAGTTCTGTCATTCCAATCTGTATCTCCATCCTCTCTTCAGAAAATTTGCCATTGGACTTAGGGTATAACTAAATTAGGGTATAATCCATGATGCTTTTGAGTCAAGACTCCCAACTTAATTACATCAGCATAGACTCTTTTTCCAAATAAAGTAACATTCTCAGTGTCTGGGTACTAGGATATGAAATGTCTGTCTGGATGGCATCATTCAACCCACAACAGATACTGATAGAAAAGGTGCATCAGAAAGGGAAAAACTGCTGACACGGGAGATGTTTGTTAAATTGATATTCTTGAGGACGTAAGAGGAGATGTGAATTAGTGCATGGGTTGAGTACATGATAATCCTCCCATTTTGAAGAGAGAAATCCTAAAATATGTGGGTAGATAGATAACTAGATGGAGTGATCCCTTGTAGAACTTTTCTGACTTTTTCAAAGCCATTGTCTTAAGTTTGTTTGTTTATTGTTTTCCAAAAGACTGAGCTGAAGACTTTTGTGAAAGCAACTTATTAAGGAAGTACTCTCAAGGGAGACCATTAAGAGAGAGTGGGGAAGTGTCCAGGGAAAGAGTAGAAGTCAAAAAAAGAAGGAATTTCAGGCATAGTCCCATAAATCTTCAGCCTGATCTTATAGGGGAATTCTGGAGTGTAAATTATGCCTAAGACTTGTCCTGACCAAAGGCACATGAGTTGGACTTTCACACAACAATATGCATCAATCATTGTTTAAATGTTTTCCAGGAGTGGCAAATTCCCAGTACTTCTGTTACAAAACAGGCTCCATTTGTCAAAGATAGTCCTCTGAAGAAAAAAAAAAAAAAAAAGCCCCGGTGCTGGTTGTGTGACTTGAAACACTCTACAGTTATGGGCCAACAAACAAACAAAATGGACCAGGATGTTTTTCAGAGAAGCATGACATTGTTCAATATAATCATTGATTGAAAGTGAGAATAAGAAACAAGATATTGGAAACTGAGAGAGAAGAAATAATGAAAGAGTTGTCTCAGTGGGTAAGTGTGAAACTGGACCAGGATGGTAGAGGAACACAGTTGGAGAGACCTAAAGACATGCTACATTTAGACCACGCACCAAAGTGTGATTTTCCTCAACCACATTCAGCATGGAGTAGGGAGAAAGATGTATTTCGCTAGGGTTGAGGTTTCACCAAAAGAGTATGACAAAGACCGAGAAGAATGATGAAGTGGATGGTATATGCAAAAGAGATTTACTCTGGAATTTAAGGTGAGTAAGGTGAGAAGACAGGTCATGTGGAGAGTGAGGAATCATGGATAAATCAGATAAGTTGACTGAGAGTGGGTTCAAAGTTGTTGGTGTTAGAGTATTAGTGAAAATATTCTAGAAAGACAGGAAATGGCAACAGAAGAGCTGAATCTTTTAAATTTTTCTTAGAAAAGTATTGAGGGGAGCCAGAATGGCTTAGTTAAGTGTCCACTCTTGATTTTGTGAGACTGAGCCCCATCTTGGGGTCTGCTCTGACAGGACAGAGCCTGCTTAGGATTCTCCCTCTCTCTTCCCCTCCCCTACTCTCTCTCTCTCTCTCAAAATAAATAAATAAACATTTAAAAAGATATTAAGATAGTGGTAAGAGAGTCAGAGAGAGGATCACAGAAAGGAATGGCTAAATGGAAGATAGAATAAGAGAAAGAAGATCAAGAAATCAAGATGTGAAGACATCAACAGGAAGATGTTTGTGGATTGAAATCACCACATATTATAAAATAAGAGTAGTATTGAAGAATGTGACATTAAGCCTGGAGCTAAAATGTTCTAGGATGTGTGGGAGTAACCCAGTTGGTAATTCAAGAAGCTGTAATGGGAGGTGTAGTTTGATTACGTGAGGTTTAAGGCTGGATATTTTGAGGAAGCAAAAGCCAAAATATTCTAGATACTGTAATGGAGAATAAGAACATTAGTTACTTGACCTCCAATCTGGCTATAGGAAAGCTTTGGGAGAGTAATAAGTCCTATCTTGGAATGGTTTGAGGAAAAACAGCAGTGTCAGAGTAGGCCAGACTTCAGTTACTTCAAGAAGAAAAAGAGGGGTGCCTGGGCGGCTCAGTCAGTTAAGCATCTGACTTTGGCTCAGGTCAGATCTTGTGGTTCATGGGTTCAGGCCCCACATCAGGCTCTTGCTGATGCTCAGAGCCTGGAGCCTGCTCCAGATTCTGTTTCTGCCCCTCTCTCTGCCTCTCCCCCACTCGCACCTTATCTCTCTCTTTCTCTCTCTCTCTCTGTCAAAAATAAACATTTTAAAAAATGAAGAAGAAAAAGAGAAGGAAGAGAAGTAAAGAGGAGTTTGGTGACAATTTACCTCGAGTTTCAGAGAATATAGTGAGAGTTTTAGGTGGGAGGGACAGTTGTGCAGAGATAGTAGGGGAATTAGGGTTTGAGAGATGAAGGGAAATCTGAGGGTGTTGAGCTACTTGTGTAATGGTCATGAACAAGTAGGAGTGGTATGATGACTTTAGACCAAAGAGACATAGACAGTGATGAAGGGAGTATGAGTGCTGAGCTGGGGAAAGTTCTTAACAGAATAAATAAGAGATCAGGCTTCCGCTTGACTTCTATCAATATTGGTGTAGACAGACATGTGAAGGAAATATTGTTTTCTGCAGAGAGGAGTCCATCTAGCATGAGGGGTTCCTCTTGATGCCTTCTGAAAATGGCCTGCAGAGAGAGAGTTCTTACTCTAAACACTAACTCTCTGTTGGCCTTGGCTGTACATCTATAATTTAGAAAAACTGGATCAGATTAAATTACAGAAACTTTTCTTTCCTCAGAAAGTGGCACATTTTTTAATAGGTCATGACAGGAGGGTACTTAAATTTTATTCTTGCTAACCGATTTCTTTTAAATATATATTTAAATTTACCATACAATTGATTGTATAACCTGAGATTTCCAAATCCTGATTCTGTGTGTTTCTTTTATAAAACTAGACCACTACCCAACATCATTAATTCCTCTAAGTACTATAATTTGAGGAAATCATTGTCTTTTCTTCTTGCTCTATTAATTTTGATTCCTCAAGTGTTAGTTCTTATGTAGGTTGAGTTGTTTCTCAGGGCTGGCTATCCGGTATACTTATTTTCCGAGGTGAGACATCCATTCATTAGGCTGTCTTGCCTGTAGTATTCTTTATACCACCTGCTTGCAGGTGAAGACCTGGAATCAAGGGCTGTAGCTTTTGCTTAATCTGTTTTCCCAGAGTGTGGCAGAGGGGTGGGAGAGGCTGTGGGCACAGTAGATTAGAACCAAATTATCTGGGAGTGAGTACCCCATTTTTGCTTAAATTCCTAAACCCTGTGCTTTTGCCTGTAGGTGTCTGCCTCTGGTTATTGCCGGACACAAGTTAGCAATGGACAGGGGAGATTCTTCCTGGCCACCTCTGTGGGGGTAATCAAGCTAATGACAACTCTGGCTGCCACTGCATCACCTCCTGTCTTTGCTGCAGTTACTCTCCATCAGCCTTTACTTACAGAAGTAATGCTTTGGCACATGCTTTAATTTCTGGATATCTTCTTTATATTAATTTTGCCCAATTCTCTGTAGGAAGGATTATGTGTAGTTTATGAGACACTAACTTTTCTTGTTGTTTTCCAATGCAAGTAGGTGTTTCAGCATTTTAAAAAATTATTTTTAGAAATTTGGTGTTGGGTAGGCAGGCTTAACATGTGCTTGTTTAATCTTTGAATACAGCTGGAGATCGTCTTTCAAGAAAAAGGTAAGCACTTTTGTGAAGCTAGAAAAGGGAAATGTTTGCTATTCAGGGAGAAATTCTGTAAGTGAAGTATGTGCACAATTTGAGCTGTTCGTACAGATTTTGAGCGATTGCTATCATGACTAATTATAAGCAGAGCTTTGTAGACAGCACCCCCTAACAACCCCTACCAATGTTCTTTGTAGTATAATTTTGCAGCATTTTACTTTTTTGTAAACATGTATTAAATAAATGCAGGATAGATAAGAAAAAAGGCATCCGTGATCATTGCCAGCCACTTTTATGTAAGCTGCTGAGGCCATACTCAATTAAAGAAAATTAAGGCCTTTATTTTAAGTAATTATTTTATTTTAGAAAATTAGGTTTTATTTCTTTTGAGAGAGAGAGAAGGCATGGGAAGGACAGAGAGAGAGAGAGGTAAAAGAATCCTAAGCAGGCTCCTTACCGTCAGCACAGAGCCTGGTTTGGGGCTCGAACACATGAACCGTGAGATCATTACCTGAGCCAAAATCAAGAGTTGAATGCTTCAAATGACTGAGCCACCCAGGTTCCCCTTAAGTAGTTTTTTTAAAGATATAGATAATAGTAGTAAAATGTTAAATTATAGATTCAACCTTTTGTTTCTCAACTAGTATGAAGATGTGATGAAAAGCAATCAGACTGCTCAATATTATATATCATATTAATCTTAGGAAATTATTTCATTGCCTAAAAAGTCACATTGGGGTATGTTTCTAGTGTCTTTTACCACTCAAGGAACAACAACAACGACAAATTAAGTCAGGAAGGCAAATGTATTTAAGGAGCCGTCATATGGAATAGATCTTTTAAAAGTGGTCACCTTTCCCTAAGATAGGAGCAGACATGGTAAAGCATTACCTCTAAGGTTTACCTATTTATTTGCAGTGTTCTTAGAACTTCAGACCACTTATATCCCAGAGAAGGTAATAAATATGAGGTTGAAGAAGCCAACCATAGAAGTGCATGGTGTGGAGGTCAGATCCAAGAGGAAAGGCTCTAAAGTGGTAAGAACAGGATGAGAAGAAAGAAGAGAAAAAAAAAATCTACTGAGCACATATTTTGTGACATAGCACTTACATATATTTTCTCCCATAATTCACACAGCATCACTGAAGAGCAGATACAACTGTTATGAGTTTGTCTTTCTAGCAAAAGCTTTCATTTGGCAGGCCACCTTTTAATGTTGATGACAGCTTTTCCTATATGAAGAGAAGGTATAGGGATTTTGAAAAATTCGATGACAGCAAGAAAAATTGTTTCTTTTAAAAGCTATCTACATTTTGAGCTGGGTGGCTTAGGAAAAAAAATACTTCTGTGGGAGAATGTCTCTTTTTGTCTCAGAAAAATTTTATTTATTTAACAAAGGCTTGGTGTGAGAACCATGTGTAGATGGGAAATGTTTAAGCAAAAATAAGAGTTAAAAAATTTGTAAAATATAGATACATGAGTTTTGCAAGTGCCTGCTGGTATTGTAAGGAAAAGAAGGTAAAAAGACAAAGGTCCCAAATATATGAGGGGCAATCAGGGATAATGAGAGCCTTATTTTATAGAATAATGCATCTAAGATTACATTCTCTCTTTCCATGTATTTACTATAGTTACTCTCCAGGGTATGTTCTAGTTGGATGCCTATCAATCTTTTTTTTCTTCCTGGGAACATGTGATAACTACATTTTCCAGTCATCTTTTGACATAAGATGAGGTGTGTCACTGGTTGTATAATGTAGTTGTAAGTCAAATATAGCCCTTCTTATCCTGGCTATAAAGTGGTTTATGTCACCTTCCATACTTAATTTGCTTTCTTGGCAGTTGACTGCAAAGGGTTCCCTGAATTGTGTGCTTGATGATGTGGATGGGGGTCCAGGAGACAATGGAGTGATGATGTAAATGGAACTTGACTTTCAGAGTTACTGCTTGGTGGAGAGCCACTAGGAAGAGGCACGTAACTCGTATAATTGTGAAGAGAAGTGAGGCTTATTGTGTAAAACCACTGAGATTAAGGTTGTCACAACAATTAGAGTTAACATCATAAAGTTGTAACACATTTGCCATTACCCTTAGTCTTTAATCAAATATATTTTCCCCCAAATTCTTATTTTTGTGGTACTTTGGGGGAATAACGAAAGAAGTTGGTAGCCTGGGAATTCTCTGTGGTTACCTTCAGGAAAGAAAGTGGAAGGCTAAGCTTGTACACAGAGCGGTAACACGGACTCAGTTAGCAGAAAAACAAACAAATGAACAAAACTCTAAGACTCTGGGACCTGTAAAGAGCCAGAAAAAGAAAAAAAATTCTTTTTTTTCCAAACTGAATTGAGATAATTTTTGAAGGATCATAGTGAGTGAAGCTAGGGAAGGATATTTATTCCTGCTTTTATATGAGATGAGGATTCATTACATTTTACATGAGTTTTAAATCAAAATGTGACCTAGGAATTCAAAAGGCACACTGACTTTTAGATAGGCAGAAGCTTTATAATCTCATTTCTACCTGCACTTCTGGGATCTTCATGGAAAGTGGGTTACATGATGCAACAACTTGTCTTATTTCAGTCTTTAAAGTATTCATTCCAACATGCAACACTCTATTTGACTCAGAACTTTTCCCAAGATGTCAGACTCTTCAAGTTTCAAGGTTTATCTTTTTTGTGCAAGGCGTGATCATCAGCAGCTTCATGCTTATGTGATCTTATAAACAGGATACCAACTATATTGAACCATATTGATGGACCATGAAATTGTAGATGATCAGCATCTTGGCAAAAGGAATTATATCATAGCGTCAGAGATCTAACATGGTCCAGAGATATGATACAGATATATTGTTGAGTCCTCCAGGTGAAAGCACACACCTTTCGACGTTTCTCTTTTTGTAATAAAGTATATAGAATCTGTTAGATGAAGAAAATTTTTGGTTCTAGGCACTCTGTGTTTTTACCCCTGAAAAAAAGTAAATCACATCTCTAATGGCAGCTTCATCAGAAGTCGCTACCTGATTAAACCTATAATAATTCACTGTCATTTTCTAAATTCATTTGTCTTTAGTAGAAGTCAAGACAAAGTTTTATATAAAATGTGATAGGAATCAGTACTACTATTTATTTCAAATCTTCAAGGGTGACATGAACTTTAATTGTCTTAACAATGTTACTGCATTGCTTTTAGTTTACTGTTCAGTGTGAAGACTCAAATCTACTCTTTTTACCACACAGGTCAGGGAGGTAAAAGTGAGGACTCTTTCAGTGTTGAGGGTGTGTTTATATGTGACATATACATAAATTGTATATATATATACACACATTTGCTATTACAGATTATATAGATAATATACAATAAATATAGTAAATCATATATATATATTTATATACAATAAATATAGTAAATCATATATATGTATGTGTGTGTGTATATATATATATATATATATATATATATTGTTTTATAGACCCTGTGAAACTGAGTGAGTAACCTGACATCCAGAAATCCCCACTCTGACCAAAAGATCAACATAGGCATTTGTGATCATGATTGATTAGGATAAAATCAGAGCAGGTATCCAATCATCTTGCAGAGTTCTGGATATTTTCTTTTCCCAATGAACAGCTACTCTTAACATAACACTAGAGATTATTTGGGAGAACTAGAAGTGGGATTTATAAGATATTCTTGAGAGGTCATTACTGACACCTGCCTCAAGGCACTTTAACAGTCATTTCACTTAATATACTCTATGAGTTTAAACTCAAATACTGTAATTGCATGGAAGTCCATGTATCTGTATTTTGGGGGTTAAGTAAAGCTGTCATTTTTTTCTAGTCATATAGTTTTTTCCAATGAAAATCAAATCTTAATGGGATGCCCGTGTATTTTTAATACAGAGACACTGTAAGGAGTTAGCTACCACCCAAGATCTTTACATAACCAACCGTCCCCAGTAACACTCCAGTTCTGCTACTAATTTTGCTCTGGTGATTAAGTACTGCTTTTTTGATCATTGTGAATTCATAATACTACCAAAAACACTGAAATCGAGACTTATTTTCATCCATGTTACACAAAATAGCCATTTAAGCAAATGGTTAAAACTATTCTCAAATAATCTATTTAATACGTGAAATCCAGAACCTCGAAGTGTATTCATATCAAGAAATTCATTCAGATCTAAATTTACATTCTTTATTTCCTAATTTAACATCAGCATCCTTAGAATATATGCCCATGCATTTCCTCATGTTTTAACAATATTAATAAAGAGAAGTGTGTATACATATTATATCCATGTAAAATACATAGGTACATAATATGTATATATGTGTATATAATATATATTCAGATATATAATACACAAAACATATTTGTGTATGTTCTAAATATAAAATTTTGAAGGAAGGGATAAGTAAGATTCTTCTGGGGAACATTTAAAAGAGGCAGATCCATGAACTTTGCCTCAGAGAATCTGGTTTAAATGGTCAAGACAGCAGGATATTTTAAATGGCCACAGGTAATTCTAATGTGCAGCCAGGCATGGTTATGAGCTTGGTGACTATGCAGAAGGGTGTAAGTGGGACATGAGAAAAATTTATATCCCTTTGTGAAATAACAGGTATGGTCATTACAGAGTTTTCAGCAAGAGAATCATCTAATAATTGAAGAAGGGCCATTTCTATAGGGAAGGGAGTCTCAGTAAATGTGTTCATTTAGTGTATTCAGAGGCAACTGAATATCTCCAGTCTCTTTTAGTTTCTACTCCTTCCTAAACAGTGTTTCCATTTTCCTATAAAAATGCTGGAAATGCTGTGAGTATATCTCAGGGTGTATTTCAGTAACACTGAAGTGCAGATTCAATATCTGATATTCAGCCATTGAACTCTGCTTCTACAAGAAGAAGCCCAGTGGTTCTCTGACCATGCTTTGTTCAACAATTTAATTAAGTGAGTCATTTTCTTTAAGCTCTCCATCAAGCTTGGAAGCAGCCAGCTCACATCATAGTCTTTCAAGAGTGTGTCTATTATAACAAAGTTTGCTTTCAATAGACTTTCATTCCAAGTTCCCATATTTAATCATTTAAATAATGTACCATTATTGTGTGCCAGAGATTATCAGTGTTTCTTCAGATTACGTTAACCAGATTTTCATTGCCTTCATACTCTAGGTCAGAAAAATACTTTAGAGTCTCATTTATTTTAGTTTATTTTTCTTGCAACCATTTCTTTCACCAATTACTATATTGGTCACTGTGAGTTGTAGGCAACAGAATTCCCTTAAGATACAATCTTGACGAAAATAATAGGCAGCATACAGAATTTCTAGGCGTGTGCTAGAATTTGAATGATAACATAAGATAATACACCTAGAATAAATGTCCATTCACAGCACAGGATCGTTCATATTGGGCAAGAAAAGAATTTGGCATCTCTCTGAAAGGTATCTTTCCATCTACACTGACATCTGCCCTCCTTTTTACACCAATGTCCTTAGGAGGTTGACAGTGGATCTTATGTCACTAATGTTTTACAACATCTTGAACCTGAGCGTAAAAGAATATATATATTCTGAACTCAGGTTTAAGGATATGTATATTTACATATATATAATGGCTAAATGCCTATTTCTTTGACCTTGATTTCCTTAAGGAAGGTTTAAAACTTGCTCATTTTTGTCTCTTACATCCTGTGTGAATGACTGTTTGGTGAAACTTAGGTCACATGAGAAAAAAATAACTGTTAGTGTGTCTAGGACATGTAGAGCATTGTAGCATCCATAAGAAAGATTTACTCAGAAAATGAATAGGAAGTTCACTGAATTGAAGGAAGGATGAAAACTTCTGAAGAATAGAAAAAATAGCCCTATTACATTTGATAGTTCCCTTAGATTATACCTCAGCACTTAAAAAAATTTGCTTTAACAGCATGAAATACCTGAAGTACCCGGGTGTCTCTGAGGCCTCAGGCTCTGAGAGGTAAGAAGGCCCTGCTCCTGCTCTCCATGTGACCCCGCTGACACCATGGTAAGGATGTGGCCCTGTTACTGCTAAGATGCTGAGAGTCCTAACTCTTGAATCGGTCTCCTCTGACACCATGCCTGCAGGCAGGAGAAGGGTTACCTCAGTACTAAAGGGTGAAGTTGGAAGTCCAAGATTCTCACGTGGTCTCCATTCATGCCTTAAATTGTGGAAGGGGGCTTGTTAACATTTGAGGGGAGGAAGTTTTCCCGACTCTACTTAGCCTTTCTTGATACCACCCTGGCAGATGGCTTGTGATCCCTCCCCTACAGCCTCTGCAGGATTGAGTTCTAGGCAACCATTCAGAATTTCCTGGTATGGGTGAGGCTGAGGCCACAGTATTTTTCTGTGGTATTGGCCAATGCAGAGTAGTATTGTCTGAACGTTTACTGTCTTTTTTTTTAAGTTTATGTATTTGTTTTGAGGGGGGGGGGCAGAGAAAGGAGAGAGAGAATCCCAAAAAGGCTTTGCGCTCTCAGTGTGGAGTCTAATGTGGGATTTGAACTTACAAACTGTGAGATCATGACTTGAGGCAAAATCAAGAGCAGACCTTTAACTGACTGAGCTACCCAGGAGCCCCAGTTTTCTGCCTTTTGAGGCTATTTCTTTCCTTTCCTTTGGTTACAAAAAATAGTTCTTTTTCTACCTCCATTGGCATTTCTGAATTTTTGGCACAATTTTCAAACACAAGTAAAGAGAACATTTGAACATTTGGAAGACCACTTTGAGTTTCTACAATGATGATATCCTTCTGTTATAGCTACTTGTTTGTGGAACCAGCTGTCATTATTTCAATATTATGTTTTTAGTGTTACACAGCACTGTTTGTAAAAAAAGCTAAAATAAACATTTACCACCTTTTATAGGTAACTGGGGATACTTTTCTTTATAGTTTATTTTCTGAATTTTTATATAGGTTTATTTTTGGTTCAAATTCTTTGTTACCTTTTCTTAATAATTATACTTAAATTGAATTTGATATTTCCTTAAAAACCCAAAGATATCACTCAAATATGCCCTTAACTGAATACCTACTATATCAAGTACTGTGTTCCAGGATAAAAGACAAGAAAGCATATTTCCTTTGTGTAAGTGAACACTACTTTAATTATTTATTTCATTAACACTACACACACATACATACATGTATGAAATAAATAATTGGTATAGTATTAGCTTTCCATGAGGAGATACACAAACACACACCCACACATGAATGTATATGTATGTGCGTTTATTATATCAGTATCTCTATATCTCCAGTGGTAAATGGATAAACATGCACATATATTCAGACACATATTTACTGTTCTTTAGAGATATATGCACATAATATATGAAATATATATTAATTGAGATAGATATTGATATAGATATAGATACATATGTGAAAAAAACAGTTGAAACAGTGTTAGTGTGTGTATATATATCACTGTATATATCTGTATATATCTGTATATATCTCCAAAGAATTGAAGAGAGGTTACATCTTGATTGCAAATATATATGTGTATATATATATATGTATATATCTCCAAAGAATTGAAGAGAGGTTACATCTTTATTGCAAATTATATAAAAATATATATTTATTTATTTTTAAAAATATGGTGTGTGTGTGTGTGTGTGTGTGTGTGTGTGTGTGTGTGTATGTGTATGACAAAGAAATGACAGGGATTGTTTTAATATGCCATGAGGGCACACACACACACACACACACACACACACACACACACACGTGTATATGTAAAACCAAATAGTAAAACAATTTTTCTTTTCTTCTATATTTGATTAGAAAGGATGAACTGGATGCTTCTAAAAGCTTTATGTATAGTGATGAATTTATGAGAAATGTCTTGAAAAACACCTTTGCATTTTCCTTCACACCTTGCTTGCTTGTCTTTTTTTTTAAGCTCAAAACACTGTTCCTTATAGCTGTGGTTTCCCTGATAAACTTTTGTGTGAAGGGTGATGATGGGCCTTTGAATCAGTTTGGCGTGTTTGAGTGCAAACACAGAAACTCTAAAGGTGTCTTAGATCCCGAGGGCACGTGTTGCTATGCTACAGAATGTTACAGGTAGCACTCCTAAGTTTCATTCATTCAATGGCTCAAACATGTTAAGGGCACAGAAAATGTTTTTCCAACTGGCAACAACTGTTCTTCAGCATGTTGGCTTTCAACATCATAGAAGCAGCCTGGCCCTCACAGTTCCTAGAATCATGCCTTTATTCCAGCATCCCAAGCAGAAAGGAAGTGGGCAGACGGGAAAAGTGAGATCTGATATTATCCTTTGAAGGAACCACATTCCCTATATGCCCTCAAGCAATTTTCCCTTACATCTGAAATATGCATGTCCTTTGGAAAATATTCAATTCTCTCAGATGAATAAGTCTGTAGTTTATAAACATAGGTAAAACTCTTTGAGGCATTTTCATTATAGATAAGTAACTGGTAAGCAGAGTTTGTTAGACATAGGCAGAATTCATAAGATATGTTACTTACAAGATAAGTAGTTAATAAGTACAGCAGGTGTGTGTTAAACATAGATAGAAAAGGATGGAAGGACCAAGAGATACCTAATCTTCATGAGGCACCTGCAGACTAAATATTTATGATATACTAAATACATATGTGACTCGATATACAAGCTTCTCAAACTATTCAGACACTAAATATTTATGAGGTCTTATTTGGCCTTATACTGGTAAAGCTCATCCTAGCCCCACAAGTTCTTTGCTAAAAGAAACACAAATACAACCTATGCTATTCTTCAGGATGTTTGTCAAGCTACTGCTTTGGCCCAGTATCCAAGTGTACTTTTTCTCTAGATCTCCAACGGAGCCAGTATCCCGGGCTCAGGCCACCTTCTGTCTTTTGGTGCAGCTGCTAGAGTCTCCACTCTGGTCTTCATAGCTATCCCATCGGCCGAGAAGATTGATGTGGTAGAGAAAAAGACAAGACATACAAACTTTGGATATATAGGATTCAGATAATATGGTCACTCTGCTTTGCTCGTGTTTGATAATCCCTGAGACTGAAGCATTTTGACTTGGTTTATATATCTTTTGGTTCCAAGGCTTCCAGAGTAACCTACCTGGAGTGTGTGTAGAGGCTACCATTGCATCAAGGTGATTTCCCACATGACAACATATAATTCACTAGGGATGGGTCCCAGAGCGATTCGGACTGGCAAGGGAGACTGAGAAAGTAAAGAGCTGTCAAAGAAAACCTATTTGCTAAGACTGGCTCATATCCAGGCAGGCTTATTCCTTGCAACCAGTCATAATGTTACAGAACAAACCCGGGGTACTATTAGCAAGAAATTGGAGTGTGAAATGTCTGCTGGTAGTCCATGTTAGTATCTGTCATAGAATTATCTTCTGCATTTGTAAGTCTGTGCATCCTCCTCTAGTTTACTTTTTTCCCATATGGAGTGAAATGAAAATTGAGTAGTAATCTCATGTTTTTGCAGATGAGGAAAAACAAACATGGAGATATATAAGTAACTGAAGTCGCACAACACTTATTACCAAATTAAAACAGGCATAATTTTGCTTATTTTGAGTTAGCTCTGTTGCTCTACATTTGATTTTTTATGCTTTTTCATAGAAAGTAATTTCCTGCAATTTTAACATTTGTGATTAAAAAATTTCCTGATACATAACACCTTTACAATCCTTGAGCAAGGTAGAAAATGTACAGAGCAATGAACAGACATGTTTTATGCCTCCATAGAGATTGTTGTGTATATGTTATGAATTTTGAAAGGAAATATGTAAAAGTACACTATTGTAGGAGATTCCTGATTTGTGTATAAAGTCTGAAGGTTAAAATAGGGATAAAAATAGTGTACAGCCTTATTTTAAGAGCTGAATATGAGATAATGCACATAAAATACCTAGCACAGCACCTGTCTCATACTTGGGACTGAATGAATGGGTAGTTATTGTTATCATTATTAATACAATTGTTGGCATTAATGAATTTCAGTGTCATAAGAAAAATGCAATTTAGAAAGAAATACCGGTTTACTGTAGAATAAGAAATCTTAAAACTTACTAAATGTCATTTAAGTCACATTTATTAGCCACTTAGAAAAATTCACTTTAGCATTCCTTTCAAGTAAGCTACCCTCATGCATTTAATATACTATTAATTTGCAAAGCTGATGAGAAAGAGCAAGTGATTTGGGTAGTAAAATCATAAAAGAAGTGTGTGGACATTTAGTAATTGTGCTGAGGGACTAAGGCAATTATAGAAAAAATGCAGGCTAAAAGTGCAATTGAAGAGAATTTTTTTAAACCTTTATTATTCAGATGACTCATCTAAAATGGATAACTGCTCTGACTGATTATTGCTCAAGACTGTTTAATTTCTTTAAATGACTTAATCACTGGAAAACTTCATGTAGAAGTTTGGATTTCAGGTAATTATTGAAGGAGAAAGAAAAGTTGCTTGGCAGTAGATCTCAGTTTGAAATTAGGAATAAAATGAGAACAATAAAACATGCACCATGAAATTTATCTCAAGGTTAATGATAATTCCGTTTTAGGAACTATATATTCAGACATGGCTGACACTTCACAGGACTAAAGTAAGTGAAGTTTATCTTGGGTGCATTCAGTCATTACTCATTGCCTTTTGTTTTAGTCTGGGGAAGTCACTGTGCCCTTTCTCATTCCCCTCTGTCTTACCAGTGACAACCTTCCACTGTCACCTGAGCATGTGTGTACTAATCCATACGGTCTCCAAGAATAGTTGCTTTTTAGGTCTAGACTCCATTCGTGGAATGACAGTCTATCGTTTTAGCCAATGTATTTTAAGAGAAGGAAGAAAGATTTTTGTTTTGTTTTGTTTCTCAGTAGGAGGAAGAGGAGAGGGAGGTGTAAGGAACTTGTAGGACTTTGAAATTAAGTTTCTAGGTAGAGTGACCATATGTCCTAGTTTTCCCAGAAGAGCCCCAGTTTACATCCATTATTCTGGCATAATTATTAATTATGTCTTGCTTAACATTAAAAAAATGCCAGGGTTTAGAGAATAAATTATACGGCCAACTAATTATAGAAACATGTCTATTTTTTTAACTTAAAATTAATGGATCTTTCACACAAATGTAAGCATACTTTATTTAAATATTAAAATTTTTAAAATTTGTTTTGCATTCAAAGAAATTCTGAAAGAGTCTGAGACTCTCTAGGATGGCTCCTAGTTGCAATTAAAGAATTTGTCTATCTTGTGCTTCCACAGTGGTCTAGACTTGTTTAAGGAAAGGAGCACAGAACCTGGTACATTGGTGCATCTTTTCATTGCTTCAGCCTGAAGTGACACTTATTACTTCCACTCATGATCCATTGGCCAGAACTAGTAACAACTGTGACCATTCAATATGCCTTTCCTACCTTATCACCATCAATGAAAACCCTCATCTCCTCCCCATGAGAGATAATTCTAAGGTTTCATCCCATCACTGCATCAGGCTCAGAAGTCCAGAAACTCTGGTGAGACACAGTGGTCTCTACGTCAAGTCAAATGTAGCTCCATCATTTTATCTCCCTTTGTACACCAAGCATTCAGTAGTGAAACAAGGATAGGAAGATTGCAAGGAAAACTCTCACTCAGGAAGAACAGAAAACATTCCACAGTCATAAATCCGTAGTAACTTTTCAATCCCACTGGGAAAACATTGCACAAGGGAGGAGGTAGGTGCTTTGATTAAGCCCTGATTCTGCTCTCTGTGAGAGAGCCCCTTGCCCACTGGTCTCTGTGACCCTTGGCCCCAGCCTCTGGCAGGTTCTTTCTTTTGTATTATCTCTCTTGCTAACAACTAGGATGACTTTTCAGAAATGTGCCTTTGTGGAGGCTATCTGGCGTTCTATGCTTATTTTATATTGGTCTAAATTTCTTGATTTAGTGGCGTTAAACTGTTAAAAGATAGCGGATAATGGCAGAATAATGGGTGAGAGTATTTTCTATAGAACGTGGTTTTGTTATCAAGCCATTTGAGCAATAGGTCTAACGCCGCATGTTCAAATGCACTTATCAGGGGCGCCTAGGTGGTTCAGTCGGTTGAATGAATGTTCAGCTTCGGCTCAAGTCATGATCTCATGGTTCATGGGTTCGAGCCCCACATTGGGCTCTGTGCTGGCTCAGAGCCTGGAACCTGCTTCAGATTCTGTATCTCCCTCTCTCTCTGTCCCTCCCCTGCTCGTGCTGTCTCTCTTTGTCTCCCAAAAATAAATAAAAAAAACATTAAAAAATGCACTTATCAGTTAAAAGTTGACATCTCCATCTCTATGTGTCTCCTACACACCTTATTGGTCACAATTCTAAACTGAGAATGAAAGAAATAGTAAATGTTTATCTCCTAAAATCTCATCAATGTTAGTTACTTATGTTATATTCCAAAGATGTTAAATTTTACTTTTGTATCTAATAAGGATGATTTTGTTAGTAATGTCCCCTCAAGGCTGGTTAAACTACTTTGAAGCATGTCTATCTTATTGGAAATTTTTTGACAGGTAGAAATTTTTGAATGTTACGGTACATTAGGCTCATTATTTTCATTATTCACAAGGAGTATTGGAAAAGTAAAAATAATTTATACATGTTAAAGAAATTATTTTGTGACTTTCTGATAAATTACTGTTATTAACTATAGTATAATTTTGATGAAAAATGTATTTGTATATAAGGAAAATAACACTTAAACAAAATTTAAATACTATAAGCACCATATAGTATGTTTTTATGAGTTTTACCAGTATCTCGATCTAGTACTTCAGTTAATTTTTAATAAACATTTTCCAAGTCTGTTTCTGGAGACTGTATAGGATCAATATTGCACATAGCTAATGGTATCATTTTCACCCTGGAGAATCTTTAGGTCTGATGTAAACTAGCTTTTGGTAATAATGTGCTACTAATTTCGTGACTCTTAATAACTATAATAATTTTCTCCTTTTCTGGGTATATCATGAATGTGAAATATCTTTTTTTAATATGTATATTTTGGGGACTTCTGGGTGACTCAATCAGTTAAGCATCCGTCTTCAGCTTAGATCATGATCTCACAGTTTATGGTTCCAACCTGCGTCAGGCTCCGTGCTGATTCTATGTCTCCCTCTCTCTCTGCCCCTCCCCGGCTAACACTCTGTCTCCCTCTCTTTCAAAAATAAGTAAACATTTAAAAAATATGTATATTTTTCTCCCTTAAAAGAAAGTCCTAATTTCAGAAATGTAAGTGTGTGTAGTTTCCTGTCTCATTCAAAACTTCTACTCTTAAGCATACTTTTCCATAAATGGTTCAATAGCTCATAAATACCATCTAATAAAGGAATCATACAAAAATCTATTCATAAATTCTTTATCAATCTCAGTCCAATTTTGTAATCTATTTTAATATTTACTAAGGAACTATTGAGATACGTTTCTCTGAGGTTTTCCTTTGAAATATTTTAAGAATCTGCTGGGTGAGAAGAATAGTAATACTTATTGTATCTTCACAGTTGATACTAAAAGATTTTTGATAGTTCAGTAAAAGTAATGACTTACATTCATTCAGTGCCTTTTCTAAAGTGATTACTGGGTCACTGAATTGAGACCTTAAAATAGATTATAAAATTTAATTGTCATAACCACTCAACAAATTAGACAATATGCCTCCACTTTATGCTAAACTATCTAACTCCTAAAGAGATTATGTACTTTGTTTGACAAAAGGAATGCAGCCAAAAAACAGATAGGATTCTATTGCAATTCTTTCTAACTTCAAAGCTATTCATAAAAATGTATGTTGTGTAGACCCTTTGGACCAAGCACAGTGCTCAGTGCATGCTGAGTGCCTAATAAATGGAGTTTGGTTTGCTAGAACTGAGCAAGTCATATATACCAAGAAGAAGAATTTTCAACTTAGAGTTTAGTAATATATTGACTAGTTTGTCTTCTAAATTATATTAAAAATCAATGACATGTTTGCAAAAGTCTTTGGATTGAAAAGAACTGTATATATGAGAGCTAATATTCTTCTGTGTTCTCTAGTGTCCTTCATGTAACAGTCAAGGGAATAATTGATTTTACAGAGATTTCCTCTGCCTATAGACAGGCATCAACAGCTGATTGTCTGCAGGTATTTGCCTGGGGGAAGCTATTGAATGTCAATGTAAATCAGGGCAGTTTACTCAACTGTAGAAAGTTACTGGCAGGAACCTTGCAGGCATAGGTATATTTTAAGACAGTAGAACGTCACATTGTGTCAATAAGTTTATATTACCAAACAACTAATTTCTGACCTTGATATCAGTTGTTTTCTAATTTCTTTATCATATATCTTCTTTTAAAGCATATTAGCAGAAAGCTAAAAATGTTGATGACTGGATAAGATTTAAAATATATTTATAAGATTTTAAAAACATAACTTTCAAGTTGCTTGTATTATAGTTTTTGACCAAGGTGAATATACAAAATTTGAAATAATACTCATAATAATAATTATAGCTTAACATTGTGCTAGGTGTTTAAACGTTAAATTTAGACATTCTTCTTATAAGATTACATTTTATAAGTGCATTTTGATTTAAAAAATATTAGAAATGGATTCCTAAACTGGCATTATCATTTGCATATTTTATCTGTTACTTTTTGTTCTTCAAAAGAAATGGTATAAGTTTCTAATGACTTGGGACCAAGCCACCTGTCATTCTAAAGAATGTTTTCCTCTTCACAAGTAACATGGTGTGCTAATTAACTGTTGAAATTTGGGGTAGCAGGTTTAGAAATAAAAATGGTAATGTGTTATAGTGAAAAAATCCAAACAATATTTTTCT
>NC_043703.1:38862203-38867291 GCF_006229205.1 Suricata suricatta
ATATATAATATATATATTATCTATATTGGAAATATACTTATATATAAGATTTCAACCTGAATGTTCAGTTTAACATAGTCTTATTAGTTCTCAGATTTCATCTCTTCATGCTAAATAGTTATCAAGACATGGAAAGTATAAAACTCACAACATTGGAACCTAAGACTGGTTGATAACTCATTGTCAGGACATGAAATATATTTTGGCTAATAACACTGAACATGTTTGAAAGCAGGTATGAGACATAGACAAAGGGAGAGATTAGATATATATCATTCCATTTCCCTCAAGTTATAGAAGGATGCACACAGTATGATCAATGGCTCCGGCATGGAGACATTACAATGAAAGAATAGATCTTCCAGGATGACTAAGCGTGATGTAGAGAATCTTAGGATGTACAGATTTCACAGGAAAGGATGCTCTGATGCAAGTAGAGGGTTTTATAAGAGAAATTTATTTTCTAGGAAATGCAGAGGTTTTCTCCTCATCATTTTTCAAATCATCACAGAAACACACTGGTACTGGAGCAAAGGAAACTAACACTATTTAATTTTGTTCAATGTTGAGAGTTTTGTCAAGAGATGTACGTACTAATCAGCTTTCTAGAGATGGATAAGGAATAAGATTCAACCAGAACCCTTGGCAATAAAATGCAAGTGCAGCCTCCGTACCCTTTTAGTTGGCAAAGATCCTGCCTGGAGATATCTCTTCTCATCCAGGAATGACTAATAATAAAAATCAATATGGGGCATATAAAAAGTTTTTCAGAGTAAAGAAAAGACATTGCTCCTAAAATTCAAAAGAAAAATATGCCTCTGAAAATTGTATAATCAATAGATTTGAATTTTAAAATAATTATTTAGAATCCTTAAAAACCTAATCCCTATAACAGAAATAGGATGTTACCAGAAAGTAAAGGATTGATACTGAATGTGAGTTCATTGAGAATTATGTTGCAAAAAGTCTAAAAACATAAATTATTAATAAAAACTTCCAATGGAGGCAGCAGAAACTAAAATTCATCTTTTGGATCATCACACCACTGTAAAAGACAGATTTAAGAAAGAATTGTATAATATGGAAGAGGAAATCAGGATTTAAAAGTATGAGAGAGAAGTTAAGTACGGGGAAAAAAATGCCTAACTATCCAATTTAACAGTTCCAGGAGCTCAAAAAAAAAATCAATACCCTTTAGAATTAAGTAAAGAAAATTTTCTGCACAAGAAACAAAAACATAAATCCACTATTTGAATGGTTTTATTGTGAATCAGGTAAAATCAATCAATAGATTTTCACCTTGGTTCAAGCATATACAAATATTTAATTATAAACATGATGAAAGCCCTTCATTCAACTAAAACAATCCAAAATGATATATTTATGAAGGATTAAATTTCATTTTGGCAGATAATCTTTTCTGAAACACTGGATGCTTTTATATATATATATGTTATTTGAGAATTTTATGTTCATGTAAGTTTTAATTAATATTTAAAGGCTACATATTGATATTCACGGAAATACAAGGTGATTATTATATAAAGTGATTACCATCCTGAAAATATATATATACTGAATGCCTATTTCAGTTTCCTGAAGAACAAATCAGCATTTAGAACCCAAAATTTCAGAAACTGCTTTACAAGGGATGTCTATGAAATGCTGATACTAGGAAGGTGTTGTAAATTATATCTTTAAAATGTGTGAGTTTGATGATAAAACAATAAGCTCAATATAATCATTGAAATATTACATAATGCAGAAACAAGGTATGTTATAAAGTTAAAAATATTTGAGTACATAAAAAAGCTTAGAAGTAAGTTCTCCTTCAGTTGAGTGTTGAGATGTTAAATTAATTAATTATTTTAATTAATATTTAATTGATATTAATTAAATTAATTTATTTATTCACGGTGGTCCAGCCACCATGGACACCTTGATTATAGCCTCATGAAGAATGCACACCTGGAGGCACCCCGTTAAACTGTTCCTGACCCATGAAAATGGTGAGGTAATAAACAAATAATAAATAATTTATGTGTGTGCCTCTCTATATACAACCTTTGTATTTTGGGTACTTTGTTACACAAAGATCATCATGCAATAGAAAAAAAAAGGCGACAACTAAGTAGAGAAAGACTTAAAAAAATTTTGTAATTACAAGTATCCTTAGAGTATAGGAAAGTGAAGCCATATCAAACAGAGATATTAAAAACAAGCATTCATTAAATGAAAGATATTGAATATTAGGGTATACTATATATGTATATGTGTATTATGTATACTACATAAGCTGTATGTGCATGTATAAGGAATGGAGAATTGGAAAAGAAAACAAAATCTTAGATATAACAAAAAAAGAAAGGAATAATAAGAGCTGAATGATAAAATAAACAATAACTATAAAAGATCAGCCCAGAAGGCCCAATTTCTGAATGAAAAGATTTGTAGAAAAGTAGAACTGGGGAAAAGAAAGGGAGAAAACTATCAAAGAAATATTTCAGAGATCTCCAGAATTGAAGAAATTTTTACTAGATTAAAAAACCCACTGAGATCTCAGTAAAATAAATTAAGAATATCCACAGCAAGACACATTATTCTGAAAATTCAGAGCTCTTGATAACTTAAGAACTCATAGAGAGGAGGGGTGCCTGGGTGTCTCAGTCGGTTAAGCATCTGACTGGATCAGGTCATGATCTCACAGTTTGTGAGTTTGAGTCCTACATAGGGCTTTATGCTGTCAGCACAGAGCTGCTTTGATCCTCTGTCTCCTTCTCTTACAGCTCCTGCCTTGCTCTTGTTTTCTCGCTCTCTCTCACTAAACTAATAAAGATTTAAAAAAAAAAAACAACCTCATAGAGAAGACAAATAAGCAGGAAAGTTAGAATGTTATTAGACCTCTCAACACTAGAAGACTATGAGTAATACTTCTAAATTTTGAAGAAATGGGGTTCCTAGGTGACTCAGTCACGTAAGCCTCCGACTTTAGCGCAAGTCATGATCTCCTGGTTATTGAGTTTGAGTTCCGTGTCGGGCTCTGTGCTGACAGCTCAGAGCCTGGAACCTGCTTCAGATTCTGTGTCTCCCTCTCTCTCTGCCCCTCCCCCACTCTCATTCTGTCCCTCTGTCTCTATCTCTCTAAAAAATAAATAAACAGGGGCGCCTGTGTGGCTCAGTCGGTTCAACATCCAACTTCAGCTCAGGTCATGATCTCCCAGTCCAGAGTTCGAGCCCCCCATCAGGCTCTGTGCTGACAGCTCAGAGCTGGGAATCTGCATCATATTCTGTGTTTTCCCTCTCCCACTTGCACTCTGTCTCTCTATCTCAAAAATAAACATAAATAAATAAATAAATAAATATTAACAAATTTAAAATTCAAAGAAATAATGTGATTTTAAACTAAAAATATGTACTTAGCTTAACTATAAATTAGGTCTGAGAGTAGCATAAAAACATTTTCAAATGCAAAACTTCCACAACAGTTTAATATCATGCCCCACCCTTAGGTCGTTGCAGTGGTCAACAACGTGTTTTTCTATAAAGGTCCACCTAACAAATACTTTACATTTTGTATGGACCATCAGATCTATGTTGCAACCACTGGACTTGACTTTGTAGTGTGAAACACCAATAGACAATACATAAATGAGTAAGTATGACTGTGTCCAATTAGCTCTATTTATGTAAAATGAAAGTTGAATTTCATAAACTGTTGCATGTATGTTATGAAATATTATTATTTTGTTCCTCTACATTTAAAGTGTAAAAATTATTTTTGCTTCTGTGAAGTACAAAAATGGATGGCAAACCTGATTTGGCCTGAAGGTCCACAGGTTGCTGACTCTTGGTTCTTTGAAGTTAAGTCTCCCCCATACAGAATTAACCACAAAAGAGAAAGTTATAAAAGCAAAGACACAGAGGTTCCAACTCAGAAAGAGGCGAGTTGAATCCCCAGGATGATGGTGAAGTCACATCCTAGGAAGACAGGATCCACCACCCAGCTAGGTAGGAACAGGAAGACAGAGGGCTCCAGGGAGATTTCAGCCAAGAAGACAAATTGAAACCCAGCAAAGTAAAACAAAACAAAAAGGATAGACTATCCAATGTGTTTATTGTATTGAAAAGCATGTGAAAGGTTTGTTGGAACATTGGAGAGAAGGAATCACGATGGGTATAGAAGAAAAAAAAAACAAATAAGATAATGACACATAGGTTAAGACACACAAAGAAAAAGAGAGTTCGGTCAAGAAAAACATTTAAGCATTAGAACTGAATTGTATAGATCTGAAGAATAGTTCCTGAATTATAACAAAATCACAAGATATTGATTTAATAAAAACCATAATACAACTATATTGGAGACACTGTTAGAGGTACATGCAAGGGTGGAAATGGGAGGAGGTGGTTGAGTGTTAGAACTGAAAATTCAATAAATAGGACTAGAAACCTATTATTTAGAAATATGGATGTAACCACCCAAAGAAATAGGTAACATTGGTAAGTTCCCATTTCTGGGGTGTAGAGGATAAGGAAGGCTGGGTAGAATCACCATTTTTACTCACATGTCATGCAGCTTTTTTGCAATAGTGTTTGAATATGAATGCGTTTCAATACAATACGTCCCCCTCCAATAAATAGAAAGTAGGAAAAAATCAATTTCTGTTTTATAAGTGACAGTAACCTAGAGGATATAATATTAATGATACAACAATTATATTATTTTTCTTAACAATAAATATATATAATGCATTAAAATAACTGCAAGAAAGGATTGGAAACATCCCAAAGAAGATAAAAGTGGAAGGAATCTTACATTAAAAAGAAAAAAAGTTTTAACTGTTGTTTTTTTTTTTTTTTGCCTAGAATGCCTTATCCCCAAATATTTGACTAACCTGTGCCTTTCCCAGCTTCAAGTCCCTGAGAAAATGCCGCTTCCTTTCTGACGTTTCTCCTCATCATTCAACACACAGCTTTGTTTTATTGCCACAGGTTTTACAAACACCTTGACATAGGATGTTTTAACTTTTTCTTGTTGTTTGTTTTTTTCGCTGTCTTTATGTTCTCTTCAGAATATAAAACTCTCTA
>NC_043703.1:38867391-38878794 GCF_006229205.1 Suricata suricatta
TATATATATATATATATATATATATCACTTCCCCACAAGGGGTTTTGTTGCAACTTATCAAAATAATTCTCAACTTCAGAATAATTAGGAATTACTATAGTAGAAGGAGCAGGGAACTGTCAGATCCATGGTGGCTAGTGTCATTAAATCAGAGGAAAAAGATAGCTTTGAAGAATAAAGAAGTAAGATTTCCCAACCAAATGTTAAAATATGGTATAAAATAGAATTATTCAAAAAATTGGTTTTTTTGCATAAAAATCTACAGATACCGAAAATGGAACAGATTATGTAGCCTCAAAAGCAACAGTTATCTTGAGTGATACTGGTGCTCTAGTCATTAAAAGTTGCAGGAAACAGTAATTATTTGAGGAGTTTTTGTTAGTTTATTTGCTTATAACATATACCAAAATAAATTCTGGAGGTTTAAAATAAGTTAAATAACAATTTTTATAAAAGCAAAATAATGCAAACACTAGAAAATATAGGTGAGTATCCTGGACACACAGAAATCATTTGAGTAATAATGTACCTGGTCTTTTAACCCTGATGTATCAGAAGTCATCACAAGTAAAACTAACAGACAATTGATTTATAAAAATATTTTTGAAACCACATTCTTCTAAAAAGCTTGAAGAACTCTTCCAAATATAAAGTATAATGACAGTCAGGTTTTTAAAAGAGAACGAAGGACTAAAACAAAAAGAAATGTTTAACTTTACCGGCAAATTTTAAACTACAAATAAAAAAAAACAATAAAATAATATGTCCCTTATTCTTAACTGGCTAAGCCTAAAATTAGTAATTAATACACTTAAGTATTCTCATATACTTGTGGGGAAAAATGAAAATTCGTCCAAGCTTTTTGGAGGGAAATTTGGCTCTCTGATTAGTATTTTTACTTTTAATAATTAATCTGAGGAAATAATCAAGAATCAAACTGTGTTTGATGCTCTAGAAAGTTTTTCAAAGTGCTGATTAAGATTGAAAAATAATAGAACAACCTAACATTCGACAATAGAGGAATAGTTTAACAAATTAAGTAATTTAATTAAGCTCAAGTAAATTAAATGATGGTATATTAATATGATAATATTTTTGTAGCTATTACAAATCATATTCAAAGCATGCCTAAATAGGTAGAAAAGTCCTCATGATATGTTGAATAACAAATAAATAATATTAGCATGATTTTTAAATGATTTCAATTGCTTTTTTATAATATACATATAATGCATTCTACCTCTCCACCCATCTACCTATCAATCTTCTATTTATTTATATATCTATCATCTATCACTTATCTAATTTTAACCTGGTTGTACTGCATTGAACATAATGCATAGTATGAATAGAAACTCTCTTTCTCACATACACACTATTTTTTAAGTGATTACATCTGGTTATAAAACTGCAGGTGACTTTTAATTCTTCCATCCCCTCTTCTGCATTTTACATTTTGTGCAATGAAGATAAAACATTTTATCATTCAATAAAAAAATTGAATAAAAGTTCCCATAAACTTTTCCTGAGAGCTATCGAAATACAATCCCCAAACTCTCCTAGTTTAAATCATGGCAGTTTCGTGACTGTCTCGGATAAGAAAGTCAGAAAATAGAATGTGGCAACTAAAGGTTGGATGTCACTGCTTTCCTTTGCTGAAAAGCTCCTCTTTCATAGCTATTCACTGTTTATAAGTGACAGCCCAAAAGAATAATTGGGAAGAGTTGCCTGATACAAAGAAAAAGGAAAAAAAAAAGTCTCTGAAAGTCTTCTGCCAGCGAGTTATTTTTGGAGATCTTTAGTGGGAAGAACCGTCCTTCAGCAAGACTTGAGCTTCCAAATGCATTTGGGTCTCTATCAGTTTTCTCAGAACGGCTACAACTGCCACCCACCCACCCACCCACCCAAAACACACATGAGATTGTAACGTTTTATTCCCTTACTGTGCAACAATACTAGTCTTAAAATGCTGATTTGCTACTGTTCTTGAGGGGATGGAGAATTGTAAGCAGTGTTTTGGGGGAAAATGCTTTTTGTGACCCAGAGGTGCCAGATTTTGGCAAGACTGTCTTGAGAACAGTGTCAAGTCTTTGTCTACACGTTTCTCCTCTGCATAACCTGTCTACTCTCTCCCTCTCTTGTCGCCCCTTGTGATACGATATGCTTGTGGTGGCCACTATTACAACGTTTCCATAGATGAAAATGGAGCATGACAGACTTGTGGAACAAATCTACCCCAGAGTAAGAAAACTGTTCATAGAACATTCACTGTTTGCAGATGTATCTTTAATTGATTAATTTATTTCAACTTCATGGCATCCCTGTGTTATACTGTAAGGACAAAGTCTGACCTAAACAGACTCCATGACAGAGGTCCCCCTCTAAACTAGAAGGTCTAAGGGTCAGTCTCTCCAGAACTGTTAGGTGGTGACACATTGCCCGAGGCAGAAGAGACCACTTTGCGGTATCCAATCAGGGAAGGCCAGCTACCTCTCCCCACATCCCTAAAGGTGAGGTCTACAGATGGGAACTTTAGATAGGATCCTGTTACCTGATGTTAAAGTTAACCAGATAGTCACCGAATAAGACCTTGAACTCGCTCTGTAATTCATTGGTTTCAAAGATACCCTAAATGTTGTGATTGGGTCCCGCCAAAAGTAACAAACGCTCTGAACAATGTGTATGGTTAAAGTTGCTGCCAATCCTGTTGTACCATTATGATTGGGTCACTGTACCTATGTCACAATTTCTTGTAACTGCCCCTTCCTAAACCCCATAAAAACCCTACTCAGCCCTTGTTCGGGGCTCTCAGCATGGATCCACTGCATTGGTGAAGGCTGTGAGACCGAACGTAGGCCCGGCGAGCCTAAGTCGTAATAAAACTGCCCTTTGCTTTTGTGTGCGTGACTCGGTCTCCCTGGTGGTCTCTGGTTTTTGGGGGTGATATTGAAATCTTGGGCATTACAATATTGTTAACACTCCTTTTGCTCTCAGATTAAGATACAAGGCACAGAGAAGGCAAGTATCTTACCCAAGTTTACACAGTTGATATATAAATGATGAGCTAAGATATAAACCAAGGATTCAGGCTCTTAAGCAGGATAGTAAATTTCCTGACATTTCTGCAATGATCCATTGGGTCTCTTTGTGAAAAATCACCTCTAATGTGTTGGGTGCAAGTTTTTAGTTTAGTTCTGTTTGTTTTTATGCCTGTAGACTCCTATTGTGAAACAAGTCCTGATGCCAAAAAAAATTTAATTTGAGACTGGAAGGAAGAGGCTGTTGCTTTCCTCTCTTCTTGTGCTAAAGGATGCAAAGTTATAAGCAGGTTTGTCAGTGAGGGTGGCTTCAGATCAGCAAGAGAAGCAGTGGTCCCAGAAGATACTTTTTTCGGTTTTTTTTCTTTAAAAATTTTTTTAATGTTTTATTTACTTTTGAGAGAAAGAGAGACAGCATGAGCAGGGAAGGGTCAGTGAGAGAGGGAGACACAGAATCTGAAGCAGGCTCCAGGCTCTGAGCTATAGGCACAGAGCCTGATGCGGGGCTCGAACCATGAGATCATGACCTGAGCCGAAGCTGGACACTCAACTGACTGAGCCACGCAGGCGCCCCACTTTTTTCTTTTTGGCAATGGTGTCTGAAGTTGCAGTAAGGGCCATGTTTTAATCTGCTGTCAGGAAAAGCAGCGATTCTTGGTAAGGTAACCTCCAGCTCCACTTCGAAACACATCTGAGTTCTAGACACACTGGCAAGACGTCAGATAAATTCTCCCTGACATTTTGGGTGTAGGGAAATTACAGGAGATTTGGGAAAACAATAAATTCTGGACATGCTGTCCAAGTCTTTTCCACATTCCTGGTTCTGCTCACTGTTGTTCTGCCTTTGAGAAAATGGGTATGCGGAAATCCTGAGTTATTCCCTCTGGCTTACTCTTTTTTCCGGCCCTGAGCCTTTGCTCTGGTTTTTCGTAGACTTGGCTCATCACTGAAGGCTTATCCACTCTTTGGTGAGGTACAAGCCACCTGGGTCAATCAGCAGAAACGTGCATTGGTGTTGGAGAGAGTTGTATACCAAGGGACCGAAGGGGCTGGGGCCAGCCGTAGGTTTTTTATTCAGGTCCAACAGCATATGCTGACTTCCATGTGACAGATGGCATGGTGGCTGCTGTGGCTGCAGCTTAAACAGTGGACTTTCCAGAGGCCAGCATTTACAAAATTTGGCTCAAGTGATCGCATAAGAATTTCTGCTTTCCTGGCGGAGCAAAGCAAACTGTTTAATGGGCCAGTGTAAATATCCTCAGGAGTACTTCAGAATGCATGAGAAAAGACATCTAGTCATAAACTGGATTTCTTGTTTCTCAGTCACCATGATTTGAATATCTTTATGTTGTAAATGAGATCCTATTATAAGACCACAGGCTAGGGACATCTCTGAGTTGACAATGACAGCCAATCTAGAATTGTTTTGCAGGATGATGTCCTTATTGCAAAGTCATCATCATAAGTATCTTTATTCCAAACTCCTACTGCCCTTGGGGAGCTGACTCCCATTTTTTTCTGCCATGATTATGATATTTCTCTCCTTAAAGACTATTGATTGATGAGTTTTACTTGCTGATTTCCACTGTTAAAATTACTTTCCTAATTTCCACTGGCAGGGACTATTTCTAAGCATGGAATTGATGACAGAAATGCCAGCAAATAGACTTCTTATAGAGAGGGAACAATAGGAAAGAGCTTCCGTGGACGGACTGTACCCCTGACCCACTCGGTTCTGCCCAAGTGTAAAATCATCATGAATGAATTCAGTTCAGTCGGCTTGAGATTCACAGGTACTTTTCATTTTTCGGATCTATATAAAATTGCATGCTTTGCCCATCTGTATTCTCCCTTACTAATCTTTATACAATGGAATTCCACAAATAACACTTGATAGTGGGTGGGGAATAGAGCTATAGCTTTAGCACTGTACTCATTTGCTTTTATTTAAAATCTGTTTTTGGAATGATTCAAACTCCCTCAAGGGCTTTAAGCAAAAATATCCAAGAGAAAGGAATTATTCCTCCTCCTTTTTCTCTTTTTACTTTGTAAAGAAATGAGCATTTCTGGTGAATTGCCTTGTTATTTGCAAAGCACACATGTATTAACCCTTGAAAAAGTTTCAAGGCAAGAATTACAACAAACACACAAGTAGGACCATCACTTTGCTTAAAATCACACAGAGGGGTGCCTGGGTGGCTCAGCTGGTTGAGCGTTCAACTTCAGCTCAGGTTACAGTTTCACAGTTTTTGATTTTGAGTCCTGCAGTCTGGCTCTGTGCTGACAACTCAGAGCCTGGAGCCTGCTTCAGATTCTATGTCTTCCTCTCTCTCTGCCCCTCCCCCACTCACACTGTCTTTCTTTCAAAAATAAATAAACATAAAAAAAAATGAAATCGTACAGAGATTTTTAGCTATATGAGAGGGCTAAAGCTTGAAATTCTGGCCCTCAGTTTATAAGGTTTTGTTTGTTCTGCCTTTGTTTGCATATAGGAATATTCTCAAATATAAATAAGAGTTCTAAGTAAGTAATTCAAATAAAATGGAAGTATTTAAGGTAAAAATAAAAATCTGTTTTTCCTCCTCCCAAACCCATAACTCATAACAGTAAAATGTTTACACATCCAGAAATTTTTAATGAATAGTAAAATGCATAAGAATACTCACATGCAGGAGAATATTCACATACAGATTTTTTTCAAAATTTGGTATGTACTAAATATATTGGGTTTGTAAATTTCTTTTCTCACTTAATATCTCAAGATTTTTAAGTTGTAGGCATAATGCTACTTTTGACAGTTACATAGTTTGCATTTAAGGGAACAATAATAACATAGGTTTGAACTGCATGGGCCTACTTATAGGTAATTTTTTTTCAATAAACACAGTGCAATGTAATAAATGTATTTTTTCTTCTTTACGATTTTTCTTAATAACATTTTCTCTTCTTTAGCTTACTTTATTATTATACAGTGTATAATACAAATCACATTTAAAAATACATGTTAATTGACTGTTTCTGGTATCAGTAAGTCTTCCAGTCAACAGGATACCATCAGTAATGAAGTTTTTGGGGGGAATCAAAAGTTATATTCGAATCTTCAACTATGCAGAGAAAGGGTCAGCACCCTAACCCCATATTATTCAAGGGTCAATTGTACATATATATACACACATCTGTACTGTATACTATGTATATGGTAAATATATGTATACAGTTAAGTCAGAGAATAATAAGAAGGCTTATCACAAGACACTATAAATTATATAATTGCTAAATGAGATCCACATATGAAGTCAAATTTTGCTAATAATTTATAAGGATGTAGGTAATGGCAACATACAGATAAATTATGGAGAAGTCTGCGACATCCAACACATTTCTTCAGGTTCTCTCTCATATTAAAACACACTGTTGCCCTGATTGAACAAATATGTCAGCAATGCATCACTTCAATTTCCCTTTGATACACACATTTATTCTTCAGGCATATCTTTCCACTATTTATTCCTTTTTCCCTTCTTCTTCTCCACTATTTATCTAACAAATGTCTTCTTTGATTCAACCATTATATTTTTCAGCGTAATGATGTGCTTGTCCTTTTTTTCTCTTTTTTCTAGTTTCATATTGCTGATATCTTTCTTGCCCTGTTTTGCATGTTTATTTTGTTTGTTTTTGAATTCTTACTCCCTCTAATCAAATACTTATACTTTTGATGCAACCAAACTAGCATGTTGTCTCTCATCTGAAATAGTTTTGCTCCACAAATATCTGGTTATTTTGATTTGTAAGAGTTGACCAACTGTTAAATGCTTATTTCGTACTCCATCAGGCAGTACCCTGAGCTGTGCCAATTCCAGTGACCTCCAAGCGTAGCCTAGTGGCTTGTATTCTGTCCATTTGGTTAAGTGGAGCGTGCACATCCCTGAACCTTCTGCCCTCTATGCTTCTAGATAAGAGTAGGTCGAAAGAGGAATCCACGCACGATTTGGAAGGTGGGAGTGAAACAGCCACCATCACTCTCTGGACATCCTTACGGATCGATGTGATGAAAGACTCACATGAGGTGGCCAAGGGGTCTAGGTTGCCCTTGCTCTCCCCAGCTCTTTTCTCAGATCTTTTTTCAACATGTTGCTTCTGCTGAGCAACAATAGCTCTAGGTCTGTCCCCGGATGCTTGCTTGAGGACCCTCAGTAAAAACAGCTCCCAATATACTTCTGAACGATGTTCCTTCTTTGCAGCCCCCCCTTTAGAGTGACTGAGTCAGTAACTTTGACCCCCCAGCTCTTCCTTTCAGATCTTCACTTGAGAGCACTGTCTACGACAGTTCTGGGTAACGTTCCTAAAATAATTCCCTGTTCTCTTGTACCGTAACAAATGCTGGCCTCTCCTGCTTAAACCCTGACTGATCCAAGTTTGGGCTAAGTAGGCTGAAGCACGAAAAGCACCAATACCAGAAAACCAGAATTAGTCATCTTAGTGACTCCTCAGATCCAGAGATTCTCCCTAGCTACTCAAAGAGATGCAGAATGAAAAGGAGGCCTCCTTACTCTGGTTTACTAGCCTTGGAGGTGTGTGGAAGAGGGCGGTGGTGCAGCCCTTGTCCAAGGCTTGTTAGATCCCCAACACCTCCCTTTCTCAGCTCCCCATCCACTCATGGTTTTGTGGGGCTGTGATCTTACTCCAGAGAAAACTTGCACCAGAGAGCTGAGTCACCGCTGGTGTGGATTCAGGCATTGCTGGTCCCACGCAGCGTGGGAGGAAGCAGAAGCCAAATTCCAACAATCCCTTTCTCATTTATATGTTCTCATAATGAGGTGGGGATGCCTTCTGTTCACATATGTGCTCCCCTGTATGCACACCTGCCTATAACAGCCATGTTATTCTCTTAGTTCTCTCCATGTCACGGTGCTTTTTCTCCTTTTTTCTGGGGCATAGCTTTTGAAATACAGCCAGCACTTGGGCTTCCCTGTCACAAGTTTTGATATTTCTGTGTGTGTGTGTGTGTGTGTGTGTGTGTGTGTAAGCACATGCACATGTGCATGCACGTGTGTGAATGTTTCTGTTTTGGAACACATTTGAGGTAAATAAATGTATTTAATCTGCTATGTTTCATTGTAAACCTCTGGCTTTGTTTACATGTTGTCTTAGACAACTCTGGCTGCCATAGCAAAGTATAGACAAGTTAGCTTTGACATCAGAAATTTATTTTCAACAGTCTGGAGACTGTAATTCCAAGAGTTGGGTGCCAGCATGCTTAGGTTTTTTTTTTTTTAATAGTTTATTGTCAAATTGGTTTCCATATAACACCCAGTGCTCTTCCCCACAAGTGCCCTCCTCCACCACCACCACCTCTTTCCCCCCGCCTCCCCTTCAAAGAGAGAGTCCTCTAATAGGCCTGCAGGTGGCTGCCTTTCTTGCTGAGTCCTCACTTGGCAGAAAGAAAGTCTCTGTTGTCTCTCCTTTTAAGGACACCAGTGCTAGGGGATCAGAGCTCTATTCTTATGAGCTCTTTTAACCTTAATTACTTCTATAAAGGCCCTATCTCCAAATGTAGTCATAATAGGGGTTAGAGCTTCAACATATGGGTTTTGAAAGGACACAATTCAGTTCATAGCACAAAGCTAATTTCTCCATCTTCAATATAGGAATTCAGCATCTTCCCACCTAATCAAGGCCACTCATTTTGTTCTCAGCCTCCCTCACTTTGCTTGAAGGTTCCTCCACACCAACATATGATCTCCTAAAAATGTCCAATGTAGATCTGTCCTTCTTCTAACCTTCAGAAGTTAGCTACCCTCTTTCCCAGTACTGTTGGCCAGGGAGGATATGTTAGTCTCAAGTTTTACCAATGTAGACAATAATGACTAAATCTAATTGGAATGCATATGCAGATTAAAAATACCTTAGGAGACTTTTATTAACAAATATGTGTTGTGTATGTGCTGCATCACAAATACTATGCAGGATCTGGGAACAGATAAATAGGAAAACTAAAATTCCAGCTGACAATAAATTTATACTAATGAATGGAATTTGAAGCTCCTCAGTGGTAAGATGTGGGATAAAATACTCATTAAATCACATCATTTAGTCAGAGGCTACTTAGTGTTTGGCAAGCAGGCCATGTATTTTCCAATTACAGTAGAGACTCTGAGCTCAGACTGTGTGTTGCTGAGTGTGGATTTGATCCCATTATCTGGAGCAGATAATAAGGGTATCAAATACTTTCACTCGTAAGTAATCTGTCTAGTAAATATGCTCATATCATTGGTAGTAGGCAAGCATTATTGAGTAATGGAGTGTGTTGGAATAAGTGTTGGAAGCTTAGAGGAGCCTCACTGCAGGGGGTCTGGGATTCCACAACTTTACTTTGACTTACAGGAAACGATTCTCTGATATGAAACTCTCACAATTTTTTCAGCAATGGATTAATGTAAGCAAAGTTTTTGTTTGTTTGTTTGTTTTTAGAGTAACTTGCTGACAAAGTTAACTTAGTCAACAATTTTTGATGTATCAAGCTCATATATGAAGTCAGATAGCAGTCTTTTACAAAGGATCAATATTAGTTAGAAACTGAGTTCAAGGGCACCCGGGTGGCTCAGTCAGTTAAGCGTCCAGCTTTGGCTCAGGTCATGATCTCACAGTCTGTGGGTTCGAGCCCCACACCGAAATCTGTGCTGACAGCTCAGAGCCTAGAGCCTGCTTCAGATTCTGTGTCTCCCTCTCTTTCTGCCCCTCCTCTGTTCACTCTTTGTCTCTGTCTCTCAAAATAAAATAAAGATATAAAAACTTTTAAAAAAGAAACAGTTCAGTACAGAAAAAAAAATCTCAAATATAGCAAGGTCTCTGAAAAAGTTCAACAAAATATCATAAAATGTTCATTGTCAATTTAGACTTAAGTACACATTCATAAAGTGTATCTGTTTGTAAATGGAGTCATCAGTTTTTTGTAACATACAAACAAACACATTAAGGAAGAGTTAACTCTGTGAGATGAATGGACTTCAATGAAAATAAATCAACATTTTCTTACCAGGCAGAACAGTTTCCTCATTGTTTCTCTGACAAGTTCTAGAAGACTGAAAATTTAAGGAGCTACATAAGAAAGCAAGTTAAGTTACATAGTGGTTTTCTTAGTAGTTTATATGACATAATTTTATTAAAAAGAGAGAAAAGTTAGGGTGCCTGGCTGGCTCAGTCAATTAAGTATCAGACTCTTGATTTCTGCTCAGGTCATGATCTCACAGATCGTGGGCTCGAGCCCTGTGTTGGGCTCTGTGCTGACGACATGGAGCCTATCTATGATCCTCAATCTCTCTTTCTCTGCCCCTCCCCTGCTCTCTCTCTCTCTCTCTCTCTCTCTTTCAGAAATAAATAATAAATAAACTTAAAAAAAAGAGAGACAAACGTGTACTTACAAAATTGTTAATATAAACATTCTAATTATTTTTAAAGAAGCCAACAGTGTCGTTGCATGCAAACAGCTGTCAAAAGTTGTTTGACAGTTAAGGCCCACGATACAAAGTAAGCTCTATTTACATCAATACGTAGGAAATTGAAGGAGTTGCCTAAAATTGCATGAACATCAGAATTGACTTAGTCATTCTGCTTCCATTTCCATTTTAGACATTGAGCTTACAAGGTTATAAGAAGGTAGCTTTCAATAAACATTACACTTTATCGTATTTGCAAAGTATCAGAAATGTCAGTCATTTGTATTCCAATGCCATGCAAGTGTATTTATTCTACTTTAAAGAGTGTTCTGCATGGCATTAAGGAATAGTTCTGGGAACTTTTCTGTCTCAAATTCATAGTCACAATGTTCACATATATCAATTTGACACAGGGAGAAAGAAAAGAAGGATGAAATAGAAAGGAAGAGAGAGAAAAGGAGATTGACAGAGAGATATGGAAAGAGAGAGGGGGAGAGATAGAGAATTCATTTGCCTTAAAAACAGAAAATTTGGTGAGTTCCTTGTATATTTTAGATACTAGCCCTTTATCTGATATGTCATTTGCAACTATCTTTTCCCATTCTGTCGGTTGCCTATTAGTTTTCTTGATTGTTTCCTTTGCAGTGCAGAAGCTTTTTATCTTGATGAAGTCCTAAGAGTTCAGTTGTGCTTTCATTTCCCTTGCCTTTGGGGATGTGTCAAGTAGGAGATTGCTGCGGTGGAGGTCTAGGAGGTTGTTTCCTACTTTCTCCTCGAGGGTTTTGATGGTTTCCTGTCTCACATTCAGGTCCTTCAGCCATTTTGAGTTAATTTTTGTGTATGGTGTAAGAAAGTGGTCTAGTTTCATTCTTCTGCATGTTGCTGTCCAGTTCTCCCAGCACCACCTGCTAAAGAGGCAGTCTTTTTTC
>NC_043703.1:38878894-38931380 GCF_006229205.1 Suricata suricatta
TTCTCTTTCAGCTGCTTCATTTTTGGTGTATGAGAATGCAACTGATTTCTGTACATTGATTTTGTATCCTGCAACTTTACTGAATTCACTAATCAGTTCTAGAAGGCTTCTGGTGGAGTCAATTGGGTTTTCCATGTAGAGTATCATGTCATCTGCAAAAAGTGAAAGTTTGCCTTCTTCTTTTGTCAATTCTGATGCCTTTTATTTCCTTTTGTTGTCTGATTGCTGACGCTAGGACTTCCAGCACTATGTTAAACAGCAGTGGTGAGAGTGGACACCCTGTTGTGTTCCTGATCTCAGGGGGAAAGCTCTCAGTTTTTCCCCATTGAGGATAATATTGGCTGTGGGCTTTTCATAAACTGCTTTAATAATGTTTAGGTAAGTTCCTTCTATTCCGACTTTCTCAAGGGCTTTTATTAAGAAAGTGTGCTGAATTTTGTCAAATGTTTTTTCTGCATCTATCGACAGGATCATATGTTTTTTCCCCCTTCTTTTGTTAATGTGATGGATCACATTGATGGATTTGCAAATATTGAACTAGCCTTGTAACCCAGGAATGAATCCCAATTGATCATGATGGATAATTCTTTTTATATGCTATTGAATTTGATTTACTAGTATCTTGTTGAGTATTTCTGCATCTGTATTCATTAAGGATATTGGTCTGTAGTTCTCTGGGCAGAAGACATGAACAGACAGTTCTCCAAAGAGGACATCCAGATGGCTTACTGGCACATGAAATGATGCTCAACATCACTCATCATCAGGGAAACACAAATCAAAACCACACTGAGATACCACCTCACGCCAGTCAGAGTGGCTAAAATGAACCAATCAAGAGACTATAGATGCTGGCAAGGGTGTGGAGAGACAGGCATCCTCCTACACTTTTGGTGGAAATGTAAACTGGTGCAGTCGCTCTGGAAAACAGTATGGAGGTTTTTCAAAAAACTATCCATAGAACTCCCTTATGACCCAGCAATAGCATTGCTAGGGATTTACCCAAAGGATAGAGAAGTGCTGATGCATAGGGGCATATGTACCCCAATGTTCGTAGCAGCACTGTCAACAATAGCCAAAACATGGAAAAAGCCTAAATGTCCATCACCTGATGAGTGGATCAAGAAGATGTGGTATATATACACAATGGAGTACTACATGGCAATGAGAAAGAATGAAATATGGCCATTTGTTGGAAAGTGGATGGACCTTAGGGTGTCATGCTAAGTGAAATAAGGCAGGCAGAGAAGGACAGAAACCATATGTTTGCACTCATAGGTCTAACAGGAGAACAGGAGAAACCTAATGGAGGACCAGGGGGAGGGGAAGAGGGAAAGAGAGTTGGGGAGAGAGAGGGATGCAAAACTTGAGAGACTATTGAATACTGAAAATGAACTGAGAGTTGAAGGGGAAGAGGGTGGGGGCAAAAGAGGTGGTGGTGATAGAGGCGGGCACTTGTGGAGAAGAACACTGGATGTTGTATGGGAACCAATTTGACAATAAACTATTTTAAAAAAACAGAAAATTTCTTATAAAATGATGTAACATATAGAAAATCAAATTGCAAACTCTAAAATGCTACAAAAATAAGATGAGATTTATTATTGCATTTTGTCAATGAGGACTTCATCTTTGTTTCTCTGAATGCTATAAGGACATTTGCATCAGAAGAAACTGAATATATTGAATACTATGAATGACAACTGGTATCACTGACTAGTAGCTATAAAATTATTGAAAGAGATATATACTTAGAGGTATTTGGATGGTCTTTCCTGTATTATTATTATTTTGTGCATATGGCATTTCTGAAAAACCTAAATGAGACTTATTAAAATAAAAATAATATTTTTCTGTATCTACAATTTTTTCATAAAACCAATATACTTTTGAAATTCCTTATCTTTTAATGTTTACTTATTTTTGAGAGAGAAATAGATTTGAGTGGGGGAGGGGCAGAGAGAGGAAGACACAGAATCTATATCAGGGTCTAAAGCATGGTCTAGTCTCTGAGTTGTTAGCACAAAGCCAAATGCACGACCCAAACCCTGGAACCCTGAGATCATGACCTAGCCAAAGTCATATGCTTAACCAACTGTACCACCCAGGAGCCCCTGAAATTCTTTTTTTTAATTTTTTTAATGTTTTATTTATTTTGGATACAGACAGAGACAGAGCATGAAGGGGGGAGGGGCAGAGAGAGAGAAGGAGTCACAGAACCAGAAGCAGGCTCCAGGCTCTGAGCTGGCTGTCAGCATAGAGCTTGACACGGGGCTCAAACCCACGAACGTGATGATCTGACCTGAGCCAAAGTTGGAGGCTTAACCGACTGAGCCACCCAGGCACCCCCCTGAAATTCTTTATTAACAACTGGGACATTGCTCGTTTCTAAACAAAAGCTAAGGAAGAATATTTATTCCTTTGAAGTAGTGATTTTGAAATACAACTATTATAACTGTTTACTTCTTTGCATCTTAGTTTTAACAAATTTAGTTCAAAGGCATGGGATAAAATTTGAAACATGTTTATTTTTCATTCTATATTTATTTTAAAGGAAATATTAACATTTTCAATAAATTTATACTTTCTTAATCATAAGAACTAATAGGGGTGCCTGGTTTGCTTAGTCGGTAGAGCTTATGACTCTTCATTTTGGGGTTGTGAAATTGAGACCCATGTTGGGTAGAGAGATTACTTAAAAAATAATTACTAGATAATGTTTTGGCACAAATTCTTTTTTAATAAAAAATATGTGTGTATTCATGAACTAAAGTCAGAATAGAAATGTGGACCTATGTTTCTATATCACAATGTCTAGCAGCATAACTGAAAATAAACTTTACAGAAAAGACCAGTGACTTTACCCCAAAGTGTTGTACAGCCACCAAACTTTGGGACACAACCTAAAGTCTAGCTTATCATAAAGCATAATGTGAGGCCCCTTCTGTATAGGGCGTCAGGTTAGGCGAAACATTGGTCAGGGAGTTCAGCCCACCCAACCAGGAGTGGTTACATAAATAGCACAGTCTGCAACCCTGACAAATAGTTAATCCAACCGGTGGCACAACCTTGCAAAGGAAGAGAGCCTGTGACCCTGTCTGACTGAAGATAATTGCAGAACCCAGCTGGTGGCCCATTTGACTATGGAACAGAGCCAGTAGCCCTGCCAGACCAGGCAGTTCTTCATCAAGATGATATAATTGTAAATATGTACATGTACCCAGCATCAAAGCACCTAAAAATATAAAGCAAATACTAATAGAACTGAAAGAAAAAATAAATAGCAATTGCCGGAGTCCAGCTCCAGCAGGTCCAGGGCCCCCTGAAGGATGGACGGTGTCAGGGAAAGAGAGAGTAAGAGAGCCTCAGCTTTCTTTCTGATCACCAGGCAGGCGTCTCTTTATTTATAGATGAAGTGTTAACATGACATCAAGTAAGGTGGAATTTTTACTACAAATAATTCTCGGTGATAAGATGTTTTAAAAAGTGTACACAAACAGGTTTTACAGAGGCATTTTTGCAGAATTACTCTAATTTCAGTGAGGTAGTTAATTTTTACAAATAGGATAACAACATATTCTCAGTGAAAAGCAGATAACCTACACATTTGTTTAAACTGGTAGTAAATCTTACAATTATGAAGACAGCAGGAAGCAAATACATTTGTTTATATCAATAACACTAAGATTCAGGCATAGGCTAGGCTAGGAATGAGTCATTCTGTCTGGCTCACAAAAGGAGGAATGTATTTGCGCTGGTTAGTAAGTTGTTTGTGTAAACCTTGTTATTTGATGTTGAAGGTGTAAGCACCATAGGGGCCCTAGATGTGCTGGCCTTTGTGAATGAGTTTAAGTCTTCCCTATTTTTACCCATCCTCATAATGGGTATCAGTGTAAGGGAAGGTATTTTGTGGCACCAATTAGCAAAGGTATGTGCAGTAACTTATGTCCAGCTCTTGTTTGTTTCTTATCTCTAAGTTAGGCTTTTTTTCTCTGAACCAGAGTTAATAGTAACTCTTGTGCTCTTTAAGCCCCTTTATTATCTATGTCTTGGGTCTGTAAGGCTCATTAGAAGAGCCTGTTGACAAACATCTGCAGTGCTGTGTTTAAATTCTTCTTTGTAGGGGTGGGAATATGCTTCTTTCCATGAGGTGTCTGTGTGGGGAATATCAGTCTGGTTTGGAACATTGTGAGGCCTAATCAATAACAGCAGTCCCATTCCCAATATGAGCCAATAGTAGAAGGAGATGCCAGTTTTGCTTCATGGCAGGAGCTGTGCAAACATTTGCCATTTCCTTGCTGTGACTCTGTCATCCAGCAAGACCAATGCAGCTCCCAGCAACTCATCTTTTCCCCGACCAGGTGCAGTCACGCCTCAGGGACAGGCAGGGACACTAATCAGCAAAGCACTCTGAGGTTTGGTGACCAAGCAGAAATGAAAGTTTCAAGAGGATAGGTTTTGGGAGCTGCCTGGGGGCAAGAGACCATGCAAACTTACTGTACCCTCACCAGGAATTTTCACTCAGCTGGTGAGTTCAGATAGCTCCCAACATGTAATATAATAACAGTTGAGGACTTTATTGCCCAACTCTCAAAAATGGATAAATCATACAGAAAGAAAATCAATAAGGAGAGAGTGGATTTGAATAACACTAAATTAGCCAAAAAGGGGCACCTTGGTGGCTCAGTCAACTGAATGTCCAACTCTTGATTTTGGCTCAGAACATAACCTGATGGTTCGTGGGATAGAATCCTACATCGGGCTCTGTGCTGAGATTGTGGAGACTGCTTGAGATTCTTTCTCTCCCTCTGTCTGGTCCTCCCCCTCTTGTGCTCTCTCTGTCTTTCAAAATAAATAAACATAAACAAAAAAACAAACCAAGAAACCAAATAGACCTAACACACATATGTAGAGAATTTCATCCAAAAGCATGAAATTCTTAATTACATTTCTTCTTAAATGTACATGATATATTTTTAAGATACATCATCTGAAAAGCAATAAAACCAGTCTCAATAAATTAGAGAATATAGAAATTATATCAAATAACTTTTTTTGACCAAGAGATTTAAAAGGAGAAACCAATAACAAGTGGGAAGCTAGAAAATTCACAAAATTCTTAATAATATATTAGCAAACCAAATTCAACAGCTCATATAAGAGGATCATACACCATTATCAAGCAGGATTTGTCCTTGTGATGCAAGAATGGTTCAACATAGACAAATCAATAAAGGTAATACATGACATTAATGAATGGGAGATGAAATCATATATCGTGTACATAAATCACGTAGAAAAAGCATTTGAGAAAATTCAACATATTTATGATAAAATGTTTAATGAATTGGGTATATAAGACATGTACCTCAACATAAGGCCTTGTATAGCAAGCCCACAGCTAACATCATACTCAATACTAATAAGCTAAAAATTTTTTCTCTAGCATTGAGAAGAAGATTAGGTTATCACATCTCACCAAGCAAAACAGAAGAATAGGGGGAAGAAGAAGAAGGAGGAGGAGGAGGAGGAGGAGGAGAAGGAGGAGGAGGAGGAGAAGAGGAGGAAGGAGGAGGAGAGAGAGGAAAGAAGGAAGGAAAGAAAGAAAGAAGGGTAAGTCTCCAAATTATAAAGGAGGCAGTAAAATTGTCTGTTTGCAGATAATAGTTTTTTATATATACCAAACCCTAAAGACTCTATCAAAAACCCTTAGAAGCAATAAACTGTGTGTGTCCAACTTGATTTCAGAAAAGTCAACTCAGTGAAGTTGAAGGATATAAAATGAACATACAAAGTCAGTTGTGTTTCTATATACTAACAATAAAATATATGAAAAAGAAATAAGGAAAACAATCCCACTCACAATAACATTAAAAACAACAAAATATTTAGGAATAAATTTAACCAAGGAGGTGAAAGACCCATACAGTGAAAACTATAGGACATTAATAAAAGAAATTGAGGAAGAGACAAATAAAGGTAAAGCTATTCTGTATCCATGAGTTGAAAGAATTAATATTGCTGAAATATCCATATTACCCAAAGCTATTTATAAACTCAATGCAAAATTCTAATGGCATTTTCTACAGAAATAGAAAAAGATAATCTTGAACTTTGTGTGGAGCCACAAAGCACCTGAATAAGCAAAGCAATAATGAGAAAGAAGAATAAAGCTGTATCACAGTT
Source organism: Suricata suricatta (assembly GCF_006229205.1). Classification (NCBI taxonomy): domain Eukaryota; kingdom Metazoa; phylum Chordata; class Mammalia; order Carnivora; family Herpestidae; genus Suricata; species Suricata suricatta. The sequence goes on from NC_043703.1 coordinate 38,885,081, forward strand.
CTTGATTTCAAACTATATGAACTATGGTAACCAAAACAGTTTTCAGTGACCTAAAAACAGACTCATATACTAATGGATAAAGATTGAAAGCCCAGAAGCAAACCTACACATATTTGGTCAACTAATATTTGAAAAGTGAGCTAACAATACTCAATAGAAGAAAGATACTCTCTTCAATAAATAAATGGGGTTTGAAAAACTTAATATTTACTTGCAAAATAATTAAACCCCTGCATTACACACTCACAGAAGTTAACTTGAAATTGATTAAAGACTTAAATGTAAGACCTGAAAACAAAACTTTTAAAAGAGAACATAGGAAAAACTTTCTTTGACATTGGTCTTCATAATGGCTTATTGGAGATGACACCAAAAGCATAAGCAAGAAAAGGAGAAATAAGCAACAGGTGAGAAAGTTGGGTTTATTCAAGATGTATGTACAATAATAATAATAATATATATTAATATATAATAAATATTATATATTCTTAAATGTGATAAATGTTTTTAAAATTAAACGTAAAAGAAGAAGAACAACAAGAACTAAAAACCAATTTGACAGCAGATCTTATGAATAGCTGAGCAGTAAATGAGGTTCCGTGACAAGGAAACAACAGGTAGGTATAAAGGTTCTGAGAAGGAGTTGAAATGTTCAAGTAGCACATTTACTACAACGTAACTAATTCACTCCTATACAAATATTTATATATTGCATATAATATATTCAGTGTTAATAGTATATGTACAAAATAAGAATAAAATTAAGATAATTTAATAAGTCAGTAGCACCATGTGTTAATTCTTGTTTGTCTTCTAGTAAAAGTCATGGATATTTTTGTGTTCCATTGTCTTAATTTCCCATAAATCCATAAGGATTTTCTCTAAATCTTATCTAACACATTTTTTCCCTTAAATGTAATCCTACTATCAGTTTAGACTCATGCTAGGAACTATAGAGAATTTAAAAGATGTAAGTATATAAAGTAAATATTTTCTTTTTTTAATAGGAAAATGTTCTTACATTAAATTATTTTTGAGTATGAAGTAGGTAAAAATCAATATAGACTGATTTATTATTTCAAACATTTACTGCTACCCGGTAAATGTTTTTCTATGTTCTAAATTTGCATAATTTATTCTCTAATAGAATTTTTAAAAACCCAGCATTAACTTTCATAAAATAGTAAATCTGTTCATTTTCTACTGTTTCTTACCCCCCAAAAAATATGATGATGATTTTATTAGTTATTTTGGGCTAGTCTACTAAAAAAATTTCTGGGAATTTACTTATGCAAATATTTATTAAACTACACATTTGTTAAGGTTCTTATTGCAATAGTGGAGCCTGGAAGCTTTTTATTGCAATAACTAATTGCAGTATTTAATTGGGTCCTGTGGTGATTTCTCATCTGTTTATACACTTGAGAAAAAATGTTTTCAAAGTAAGGATTTAATTTTCTTTTGACTACATTACATAATTGTAAAACAAGTACAAAATAATAATTAAAATTGTAAAATTATTTACCCAACTCAAAGTTGTTGGAATAACTTAATGTTCCTTTTCAAGGGTCAGTAAGATTTCTAGCAATGAGAGAGGAAAAAAAAGCAACTGCTTTTGCCATATTTGAAAAGCAAAGACAAAGGAAAAGAGGAGAAATGGAAATAGTGTAAGAACAAGGAACTGGGATAGAGACAAAAGAGATTTTGTAAATAAGGGAAGGCATATGAGCAGTAATGTGAAATAACCCACAGCATATTTCCAGAATAGCGAATCTTAACACATTCATACTACAATTTGTCTTCTTCTCCCCTACCTTAATTCAAACTACTTTGCTAAGAAATGGTAGAAGTAGAAATAAGATTATTGACTTCTCTTGATTTTGAAAGGCTTCCTAGAAAATTCCATGTGGAATTTTTCTTATTGTAATTTATTTGTATCTCTATTTTAGTGTATCATATTATGTTCATGGTGTTTACTTACTCGTCCCTTATAGTTTGTGCACTTTTTAGGAAGAGAAAATAATGTATATTTTTATATTCCTGTCTAGCATGTTGCATAGTAGGTGCGAATAAATGGTTATATACTGAATAGTTTACAATGCCAATGGCAACATGTAAGACATATGGTGTGATTAAAACGTAATAATTTTTTTGTTTTTTTTTTTTGTCCTGAGACATGGATAATAACTTAAGCTATCATATTATCTGATAACTTCGACTTCAGCAGCATGTAAGCAGGTACAGAGAATATCACATCCATATTTTCACAATGAGGGGAAACACAAAAGGTAGAAATGCTGTGATGTCTTTAGTGAAAAAATTGAGGTACTGGGTGTGCATTCACAGAAATGTCTCTCATATTATGTTGATTTAGTAAGCCCGACAATTTATTTTATTTTTTTATTTGAGTATAGTTGACACATCATTGGCTTCAGTTGTACAACATAGTGATGTGGAGAAACGGGAACCCTCCTGCATTGTTGGTGGGAATGCAAACTGGTGCAGTCAGTCTGGAAAACAGTATGGAAGTTCCACAAAAAGTTAAAAATAGAAATAACCTATGATGCTGCAATTATAGAACTAGATATTTATCAAAAATATAAAAGTATTAATTAAAAAACTAATTTGAAGGGTACTTGCACCTCAATATTTATAGCAGCTTTATCAACAATGTCCAAATTATGGAAAGAGCTCAAATGTTCACTGACTTATGAATGTATAAAGAAGAGGTGGTAACTGTGTGTGTTTATATGTATATACATATATATGGAAAAATGGAATATTACTCAGCCATAAAAAACAATAAAATCTTGCCATTTGCAACAATGCAGGTGGAATTAAAGTGTATTTTCCTAAGCAAAATAAGTCAGTCAGAGAAAGACAAATACCATGTAATTTCACTCATAGGTGGAATTTAGGAAACAAAACAACAAGCAAAGGGGAAAAGAGAGAGCAAGAGAGAGAGGCAAACCAAGAAACAGACTCTTAAGTATAGAAAACAAACTGATGGTTATCAGAAAGGAAGTGGGGGTGGGAATGGGTTAAATAGATAATGAGGTTAAACAGTGTACTTGTTATGATGAGCACTGGCTATGTATGAAAGTGTTAAATTACTATGTTGTGCACCCAAAACTAATACAACACTTTATGTTAACTAATCAGAATTAAAATAAAAAAATCCAATGAAGGAGATTATGGTGACAGAAATACTACCATATCTGAGGAAAAATTTAATGGACTGATAACTAATGACTAATAAAATGGAATGTGCTATAATGCCAAGAGTTGCCTAAAATTGCAAACACTAAGTTGAAACTAAAATTATCAATGATATTTGTTAAAAAATTAAAAAGATAGCAAAGAAGAAATAAGAAATAAAATGTTAGAAAAATGCATTAGACATGGATTAATCATAAGAAGGCAAGTGTGTTTTATAGTAATGTTAGGAAAAATAGACAAAATTCAATCCAAAATACATTGCTGAAGACAAAGAGGGAGATCATAATTATAAAATGATTAATTCATCAGAAAACGAAATCATTTAAAAGATGAATTTACCTAATAACATCATTCCAAGATATATAAAGCAAATATTGACAAAACTGTAAAAGAATAGTTGTCACAAGACAACTATTCAGCCTCTTCCAATAGGGTGTAAATACTTCTATATTCCCTTTTGCCAAAATATTGTCTCGGAGAAAGAGTTTAACATTTTTACTATGAATTTTCAGCAATATTTCTATGGTAAGGTACTTCATGTCTACTTTATTTTTTTAATTTAATGTTTAGTTAGTTAACATACAGTGCAATATTGGTTTCAGGAGTGAATTCGCTGAATCATCACTTACATGTAACACCTAGTGCTCGTCACAAGTGCCTTCTTTAATACCCATCACCTATCTAGCCCATCCCCCACCCACCTCCCTCCCTCAACCTTCAGTTGGATCTCCATTAAGAGTTTCTTGTGATTTATTTCCCTCTCTCCTCTTCACCCCTCCCGCCACCCCCATATGTTCATCTGTTTCGTTTCTTAAATTCCAAATATGAATGAAATTATATGTCGTATTTGTCTTTCTCTGATTGACTTATTTCACTTAGTATAATATACTCTATCCCCATGCACGTCATTATAAATGGCAAGATTTTATTGTGGTTTATTTTTTGATGGTGGAGTAATATTCCATTTTGTTTATTTGTCAGTCGATGGACATTTGGGCTCTTGCCACAGTTTGGATATTGTTCTTTTTTTTCCCATAAGTTTATTTATTTGTCTTGAGAAACAGAGAGAACACACACAGGTGTCCATGCAAGGAAGGAGGGCAGCAGGAGAGGAAGAGACAGAATCCTAAGCAGGCCCTACACTCAGCATGGAGTCCAGTTCAGAGCTGTCTCCCAAACAGTAAGATCATGACCTGAGACAAAATGCTAAGTCTGATACTTAACAGACTGAGCTACTCAAGCACCCCTTTAGTTTGGTTTTTATTGATAATGCTGCTCTAAAAATTGGAGTGCATGTATCCCTCAGAATCTGTATTTTTGTATCCTCTGGGTAAATACCTAATAGAATAATTGCTGTATCATAGGGTAGTTCTATTGTTAGTTTTTGTGTGGAGCCTCCATACTGTTTTCCAGAGAGCCTGCACCAATTTGCATTTCCACCAACAGCAAGAGGGTTCCCCTTCTTATGCCTCACCTCAGCAATCAGACAGTAAAAAGTAAAATAAAATAAAATAAAATAAAATAAAATAAAATAAAATAAAGTAAAATAAAATAAAAGGCATGCAAATTGCCAAAAAAGGAGTCAAACTTTCAGTGTTTGCAGACAACATGATAATCCATGTAGACAACCTGAAAGAGTCCACCAAAAAATTACTAGAACTAATACAAGAATCCAGCAAAATTGTAGGATATAAAATCAACGTACTGAAATCTTTTGCACTTCTATACACAAATAATGAAACAGCAGGAAAAAAAAAAGAAACAACAAGAAGTCAATTCTTTTTGCAACTGCAACAAAACAATAAGATACCTAGAAATTAACCTAACTAAAAAGGTAAAAGATCTAGACTGTGAAAACTATGGAAGACTTATGAAAGAAATTGAAGAGAACACAAGAAATGAAAAAACATTCCATGCTCATGGATTGGGAGAACAAACATTGTTAAAATATCTACAATACCCCAAACAATCTACACATTTAATGCAATCTCTATCAAAATATCACCAGCATTTTTTGTAGAGCTAGAACAAACAATCCTCAAATTTGTATAGAACCACAAAAGACCCCAAAGAGACAAAGCAATCCTGAAAAAGAAAAGCAAAACTGAGGCCTCATGATTCTGGATTTCAAATGGATAACATTTGTTACAAAGCTGTAATCAAGACAGTTTGGTATCTACTTTAAAAGAATATTACAAGTCAATATTAATGTCTATCGAAGAGACCTCAAAGATTTAAGAATGATAAATTTATTTCAGGAAGAAAAAGAAAGAAATTATTAAGAAGTTCTGCATTATTTGGGTGCCTTTGATGGATTGGGAAATGACCATTAGCTGCATGAGGGGAGAGGAGATTTTGTATTAATTTTTTAGTCTATTCCTAGTGATGACAGTGGTGCCGCTGGTATAGTAGTGTCATGCAAGATTCCCTAGTGATGACAGTGGACCTAACAAATGTAGAAAAATTAATAAATGATTCTTAAATAAATGAATAAATCTCTTTATTAATGCACTAATTTCATAACCTTGTTAACTTCTCCAACAATCTAAATTTTTTTAGTGGGAAATATGACTATAAATGCATAACATGTAAATGTAACAAATCACAAGAATATAAATTATCTACTAATGGCAATAGACAAAAGAGTTTTCTAGCCTGAAGTTATGCTAAAAGAGAATAATTGGAAAGAAAAAAATAGAATAGTTAATAGAAATACATGTAAAACTAATGCATTCTTGAGTTATATTCCATAAGGAGTTATATACCTCAAATTTAGCTCTTAAAAAGATGAAGTGCTTACCTTGTAATTATTGTGCTGTTATATACACCATGATATTTTTGTGACAGCACTAAGATAATATATATGAACGTATGCAGATATATCCATGTGTGTATGTATATATATGTATGATATGTGACTTTAGATGAACTTTTTTTATGATGTCAGTGGTGTTAAGAATTTGCCTCTGGAAAGGGAGAATTGGAGTATTTCAAAATTTGGACTAAAAAGGAACTTAGACTAAATAAAATATAAGACCCTGCTAAATATAAATGAATATATAATATTTTGCTACTCTGTTGGTTTAAGAGAAACAGATTTTCCAATATCCTACTTTTAATTTCCCCCAGAGCTAAGTGACATGTTTTGGAAAACAACAAACAAACAAATCAAGAACACCTTGCCCTTCTTTGTCTTACTTATTGCTTCTAGAATAGAATCATGATATTAGGACTCCTTATTACATCATCTGAATATTTTTTTAGGATGTCCAGTAAGGCTTAAAGAAATCAAATTCTTGGACAAAATGGCAATTAGAATTGCAAAGTCTCCAGGCCCCTGGGTGGCTCAGTTGGTTAAGCATCCAACTTCATCCTTGTTCATGATCTCGCCACTCCTGAGTTTAAGTCCCACATTGGGCTCTGTGCTGACATCTCAAAGCATGGAGCCTGCCTCAAATTCTGTAGCTCCCTCTCTCTCTGCCTCTCCACCCCCCTACACCCATTCTGCCATGCTCTCTCTCTCTCTCTCTCAAAAAGAAATAAACATTAAAAAAGAGTGCAAAGTATCAGGGCATCTGTGTGGCTCACTCAATTGGTTGTGTTTGACTGTTCATTTTGGCTTAGGTCATGATCTCACACTTTGTGATATCGAGCCCCTGCATCAGGCTCTGCGCTGACAGTGTGGAGCCTGTTTGGGATTCTCTCTCTCCCTCTCTCTCTGCCCCTCCCCCACTCTCTCGCTTCCTCTCAAAATAAATAAATAAACTTAAAAAAAAAGTGCGGGGCACCTGGGTGGCTCAGTAGGTTAAGCATCCGACTTAGGCTCAGGTCATATCTCTCAGTTTGTGAGTTCTTGTGCTGACGGCTCAGAGCCTGGAGCCTGCTTCAGATTCTGTGTCTCCCTCTCTTTCTGTCCTTTCCCCACTCAAGCTCTGTCTCTGTCTCAAAAATAAATAAACATTAAAAAAAAAAAAAAGAAGTCCAAATTCTTGGGGCAGGTGAAAGACTTTACTGGCCAAGAAAACAGGCATTAAATGATGTCCATTGAACAGAATGTTATCATACTGGATGTTGACCTTTATATTGAGTAGTTTTAGGTAATAATAAAATTTTATAAGGAGAAGAATAGACTCTGAAACCAGATTGCTGAGTTTTAAGTTCTAGCAACTTATTAATTAGCTCTATTAACTTGGGCAATTCATGCAACATATGTGTAATGCATAAATGGTACCTATTTCATGGTTTAATTTTGAGTTTTAAATGGGTGAATTCAGAACTATAATCACCTACCTGAAACCCTTAGACGCAGAAATGTTTTAAGATTCACAATTTTTCCACTTTTAGAAGGGTAAAATAGTATTTACACTAAAATATTCCCAAAAAGTTACAAGGCAACTTGACATTTTTGTAGTGAAAGCTGCTTATATTCATATCAGATGGGATTAATAAAGACTGTAAAATACCCTTTCACGAGTCAAATTAGGTTTTGAGCAAAGAAGTTTGCACCGCATATGAAAGAGCTTACATTTTTCAGAGTTTTATTGGTTGCAGAAGTACAGAAAAGGGATCTATATACAGAAAGCACACAGTATCATGGATAGAAAATGAAGGCATTTATTATTACAAAAGGATATGTTAATCCTACTGTACTACACGGTATTCAGGTTACATTTGGAGTATTCTGTCTAGCTCTAGAGACTTCATTTTCGGTGTAACATTACACCCTAGCAAATGGCACATGGATATCTTTATAATAACTGGAGACCTTAGCTGAGCAGGAGAAAGCACAAGTATGTTCATTCTATCATTGTCTCCTTAAACTATTTTAACTCACGTTTCTAGGTCAACCTCGCTAACTAGTCAAAATGAATCCAAAATGTGTATTGTGGTCTGTGGGAAACTGCCTGGAAACCTACTTTCTACCTACGATCCAAACTTTCTTGGGGTTCCTCCCCATATAACTGCCAGATATGGATCTGCACTCTGCACTACCACCCCATCTGTCCCTCCATGGAAGAGAATGGTTCTGATCCTTTCCTGCCTGGTTATTAGCTTTGCCTTTCATTCCGCCCTCAGTTGCTGTATGGAGGGAGGCAGGTCCCTCGAAAACTGCCCCCACCTCTTCTTCCTCTGTCTTTTGGTAAGAGTTACCATTTATAACATGCAGTAGCTCAAACTGTGTGCTCATGAGGGTAGTACCGGCACCAGAGTTGACATCATAGTAATGAACAATGTCGATTTTACTTGACGTGAATAAATATAAAGCTGTTAATAATACTGCTCACCAGTTGAGGTGCTTTCAACGACTGTATGACCATTGGAAATTTTGAATATTGAGTATGTACACTTATTAGAATGGATTTTTACTTTCAGATTTCCTATGAATATTCTATAGTTCTAGTAATAAGCTACTCTACATTATACAATTTATTTTTGATTAATAATCCCTAAAATATTTCATTGAAATATTTTGTAATTATGTATCATTAAAATGTATACATTTTTCATATTTTTCACAGACAGTTTCAAGTTAGCCAATGTCTAAAATTTAGCCTGAACCAAGTTTTTACTTTTTGTGGGAGGAACAAAAGAAGACTTCAGATGAATATTTATTCTAAAATGTGAGAGGTGCTGTTTTGGCAGGACATCTGTACATGTTCAGATAAATCTGGCCGGTATTGGTTTATTCAAGCACTAAATGCCTAAAACGATTATTTTGTCCCCACTGAGAATATTAAGATTCCTGAGAAATGTAAATGCTGAACCTCTAGTGAGATCCCTGTGGGAGAAATAACATGAATTTCCTTCAATGAAGAAAGCCACTGCTGTGAACTTCTTTTCTGTCAACTTGGCTAAATGTATTAAGTAAAATTTAGTGAATAAGGTGGAAAAATAGCATGTGGTTGAAAATTGTTTCAAATCAGGAAATGCATTCAATACTGAAAACATGATAAGGTAATTAAAGTAAATTTTGTTAATATTTATACTCATTGAGGTATGAGGGGTTTTTTTTAATTTATTTTTGAGAGACAGAGAGACAGCATGAGCAGAAGAGAGTCAGAGAGAGAGGGAGACACAGTATCTGAAGCAGGCTCCAGGCTCTGAGCTGTCAGCACAGAGCCTGACGCGGGACTCAAACCCACGAACCGTGAGATCATGACCTGGGCTGAAGCCGGTCGCCTAACCAACTGAGCCACCCTGGCGCCCCAAAGGTATGAGATTCTTGACAAATATAGTTTGTCTTTTCTAGTGTTGAACAACTCCGAAAATAAAGTAACAAATACTTAAAAAGGAGTCTAGATTAATGTTGTTTCTATAACATAGGATTTTTAAAAATGTTTTTATTTATTTTTGAGAGAGAGGGAGAGAGAGAGAGAGCGCGCATGTATATTCACGGGCAGAGAAAGAGGGAGGCAGAGGATCTGAAGCAGGCTCTTCCCTGTCAGCATAGAGCTCACTGCAGGCTGAACTCAGGAACTGTGAGATCATGACCTGAGCCAAAGTCGGACACTTCCCCGACTGAGCCACCCAGGGGCCCCTATAACATAAGATTCTTAAAGAAATTCTGTAAAGTGAATACTCATTATGCCTATTATTACATTTTGTGCCTAGTTATTTGAAGTCTGTTGTCGAGAGGAGAGGTAAGATATATCTTGTTTTTTCTCAAAAGAACAAGGACAAAAGCCTTTTCTTTACTCACCAGATAGCATGAGACTAGTAGATCCACATTATTAGAAAAGTAACTGTCCCGTTTGCGACATTCCTCATGAAGAATGGGTGTGCTAACGGCCAGCCTACTAAGAGACTCAAATATTCAGTGATTGTTTCTCTAAATGTATATTTTAAGTCAACTATTTAATTGACATTCTGCCCTTTCCTCATGAGACAAGGGATGAATAGTGACCTTCCCTGAGTCCGACTGGAAAACAATGTCTTATCTTTGTGAGATTCCTGCTACAAATCCTGTACTGAGTAGCGCAAACAGCTCTAGAACCTCATTTATAATAGCCATCTGTTTCCGGTTCAATGAAACTCACCTAAAATGCAGTGGAATTTCATGTCAAAATCAGACTGTATGTTACATTTACTTGTTTTCATTTTATCTCTTTCTATATAAGAAAATTAACTGGAATGTTTTTAGATGGTTTGGATAAGGCAGTAAGAAATTATTCATACTTGTTTGGGACCAATGTAAAGCCAATCTCCTTTACAATTTAGACACCTTGGGGAAATACCAGAGAAGGGAGAGCAGAAGATTTAGAATGAACGAATCTATCCGCAAATCAACAGGAAAGAATAGGGGAATAAGCCATTTCCACAGAAGAATTTTACTTTTGTTAGGCAGTATCTTTATTACTTCTTTCAAAATGTTAGAATGACAAAAGCTTTGCAGCTAATGATATTTTTAAAAAAGAAGACAAAAATTCAAGTTAGAGTAATAAGATGGTCAACATAAGGTGTTTCCTGTGTGTTATTTTTAAGAGTAATGCTGCCATTATGATAGAAATTAACTATATATGTTATATGTTTTGTACTTAAGTATGGAAGTAGCACTCACTGGAATTTCAAAATCAAGCATCAAAAGTCTGATAAATTACAAATCATGGAGTTTGTTTGACACTGATGGTATGTGTCTGCTAACAAAACCAACATAGATAAAGGCAATATCTTCTATTTTGCCATTTGTATACTAATTGAACATATTGTAATTCCACAAGATCAGGAATAATTTCCTATTTCAATTTCCTCACCAAACCTAGTATAATATTATATATATAATGACTATCACTAGCTTAAGCTATCTTATTTTGAGATCTTTTTTCCTTGCATTTTGATTTAAAGATAAATTAAAAATATTTTATTTAAAATTTTAGAATAAAACATCCTCTTATTTACTGCATATACCATGTTATAGGAGGGTGTTTGCTGTGTTTCCTCCATTCTATTCAATGTTGTATTGCCAGCTCTCTCTACAAAGCTCAGTGAGCCTCCTTTTATCCATCTAGTAAGTAGTAAGCAGAGAAAGAGTGAAAAGAAAATATCATTTAATTTAGTTTATGCCGATCAACTTTGTGTTAGCAAACACTGTAATGCTTTTTATTCATATTCTCTTTCCTGTATATTTTTTTCTCTCTTTTATTCTCTCTGCAATTATTTTTCAGTCAAAAATAAGATTTGTTGCCTGGCTAGATGGAGAGGCAGACAGACAAATAGATGATAGCCAGATAGATGTTTGGTTATGATTATGCTTTTCTTTTTCTCCTTCTGGTTCACAAACTACTGGAGTGCAGTTACCAAACTACTGGAATATAGCTGAACTTACTTGGTTTTACAATATTGCTGTTTTCATTCCCTTAAACTTTTGTTAAATATTTCCATGGCTTTGTACATGAGGTATCAGGTTTACTTTTGTTTATCTGGAAAATTCTTATTCATCCTTTATCACTAACTTCAGACGTGTCTCCTACAGGAATTCTTTCCTGAAAGCCAAGGTGAGCTGACTGTCTTACTTGCACATCGCACTATGGGTGCATCAATCCTATCACAACTTTCCAAATGATATTAGCTCTTTGAACGTATCTTAAGGAAAAGATGAGACACATGTACACAGCGGTGCTTGAACATAGCAGGTAAGGGGCATCTGGGTGGCTCATTCTGTTGGTTGAGTCTCTTGACTTCAGCTCAGGTCATGATCTCATGGTTCGTGGGTTTGAGTCCCACATAGGGCTCTGTCCTGACCACTAGCTCAGAGCCTGGAGCCTGTTTCAGATTCTGTGTCTCTTTCTTTATCTGCCCCTCGCCTGTTCACATTCTGTCTCTCTCTGCCTCTCAAAAATAAATAAGTGTAAAAAATAAAAATTAAAAAAATATAGCAAGTCGTTAACATATACACTGAATTCACTTTGATCTCACTGTGTTGTGATATACTAATATTTATCTAAAAACTTACTGATACATTTTAAAGTTCTTTGTGTTCTTCTTTTGCTAAAGACAATTTAGTGTTCCGTTACAGGTTTAAGTCATTTATAAGTGTTTAGTATTTATAAGTGTTCCATCATAAGATTTTAGTCAGGTATTTATAAAAGTTTTGGATATTCTATTTTGATGCTAATGATCTATAAATTATTGAAAATCACTCAAGAAAAATGATAAAATGTGAAAGTATTAATAAATAAAGTAACTAGAAAATTAGAGGCAAGAGGAAAAAATAACATAAATGGCATTTAGATCACTAGGACACTTTTGGAAAAAATAAAATAACTGACTTATTCTTTTCACAAAAATAAATTTAAATAAATTAAGTACTTTTTAGTTAAATAACATATTTTTTAAAATAGAGGAAAATATGGATGAATATATATCTTTTGTCTCTATAAGAAGATATCTCTAAATATAAAATTTATATAAAGTTATAAGAACAAATAAGATGGAAAGATTTGTTAGTATAAACTAGTGTATTTCCCCAAATACCTAGACGATATTAAAAAATCAAATTACCTAGAATAAAATAAGTGCATCGTACATAAGCTGAAAATTGCTATCTTTATTTTACTAAGTTCTTACAAACAAGGCAAAAAGATATACACATGAAAAGACATAGAAAAGGACAGGTCATCAAAAATAGATGTTGTATTAGTAATAAAAGGGATCCACTAAGTCTTATATGTTATACCCAATTGATGAAAGTCTATGCAGACATTGAAAGAAATGTTACTTATCTTTCTAAATGTTAATGATAAGATAAAAGAGCAGGCAGGAAAACAGAATGCATAGGGTAATTCTAATTTGTGTCTATTTAAGTATTTACATAATTAAATTGACAATAGTAATTAATGAGAATAATGGAGTTCAAGAAAACTTTAATATTCAAATTTTTTCATACCTTTATATTTTAATGTTTATTTTGTTATTTCTTTTGCGAGAGAGAACCAGAATGCACCCACAGGAGCAGGGGAGTGGGAGAGAGGAAACCCCAAGCAGGCTCTGCACTGTCCCTGCAGACCTGGACACCGGTCTTCCTCTCACAAACTGTGAGATCATGACCTGAGCCCAAACCAAGAATGGGGTACTCAACGGAATGAGACACTCCATGCCCTTTCATACCTTTCACTTTAAACTTCCTACAATAAACACAGATAATAAGAAAAAAGTGACGTAAGTAAGAGCACATTTCAAAATATAAAACTTTCTACTCTCTATAAGACCTTATTTACATCTAAGTTGTTATTAGACACTGATTGATGCATTAAAGCTTACTGTTTACAGAAAACAATCAGTATTTTTATATGCTGTATATGATTTTGAAACACTCTGGTCTTATAAAAATATCGTCTTCCTGTATCTACTTAACTCATCATTTCTTCACTATTTTAACACTAATTTAACTTCTCTTCCTGCAGTACACAAAAGCTACAAACTTCTCAAAACAGGCAGTATCTCCTGAACAAGAAAGATCATATCCAGAACTTGTCATTTCACTTCAAGATTTGACCTCATAGGGCGTCAAAGATAAAACGCCTAATGCAAGGATGACTACGGTTTTGGTAAACAAGGTATCCTTCAGGTTATTTTACAATTCAGCATTTGCTACAATACTTTCCAGCTCATGTGGTGTTTTTATGTCCCCTTTCACTAACCAGGTTTTGAAAAACTTGTTTCAACAATGTTCAGCTAGATAATAGGTCCCTGAGCAAGTAAAAATGAAGCGGTACAAATATTAAAAGCATTCCGTGCCCTTTGAAAATATTATGAAAGGTACTGCACAGATGGGCTGAAAGTTTAATTACCTCAAAAGAAGAGTGTCAGAGTCATCATCGCAGCTACAACAACTGGAAATGTAGCAACCAAAATATCCATCAGGAAATGACTCTGAGAGTATATATCAAACACACTGAAGAAACAGCTGCCATTCCATTTATGTCACCCAGACATAAGAATTGCAGGGATTGGAGGAATATGGAGATGCCGCACTGGCTTTTTCTTAATTTGACATTTTCTAGGCATTTCTCAAATGTGCCAGACTTGGAGAAATGTATGAAATAGAGTAACATGCACCAAATAAAATACATGTTCAACTTCATGTATTTTTGGTGTGCCATTTTTGCGTGTGTGTTAAAGTTCATTGTTCTATTACAAGATGTAAAATTTAATTTTTAGCACATTTTTATTACAGAGATAAGATAACTAGTATTATCTACATAGAATTGCTAAACTTCCTTTAAATGAAAATATTATGCTATTTAGGTCTTTATAAATAATCTCTAGTAATGGCATGTACTGTTATATAGTATTATATAAATAGTTGATATGAACTCCCATTTCAGCATCAGAACTGTATGGCAGATGTCAGAATGTGTGAGAAAAAATTTTTAACAAATATTACTTTTTCAGAGTAAATATTCATTCCTTTGCATCAAAGGAGAAAGTGCATAAGGAGATTGTAAGAATATTTAAAAATTGCTTTAGGACAACTTACTATAAGTCATATGGCCCATGTGGCATCTTGCCATTCTCTACATTCTGTTGTTTCTGGCAATGTTTTAGCCAGAATTTCTTAAGCCTGATTTATTATTATAGATAATGGTAAACTATGTACTTAAGGAAGGAAGCACAATATAGTTGAAAGCTATAGAAGAAATGTGTGTTCATTTATATTTGGCAGAGTAAGTTTTAAATGTATAAGAAACAATACCACATATTCTGGAAAGTATTAAGGAATCTAAGATAGTATAAAAAGATGTATGTGTTAATATCAATTTCTGAGAAGCATTATGATTTGTGGTTACTCAAACCTAAATATGTTGAATCCCAACGGAATTAGTGAGAACTCATTTTTATCTCCCAAACATGCATTTAATATATAAGCCAAATCTTACTTGAGGTCTTGGGAAATGAGAATAGAACTGGGGAGATAGTTACATATAGAGCAGTGGCTAATAAATAATCAGTAGCCTCTGTAATTTGGGCATGTATGTGAGCCTCTGTGCCCAAGAAGTTTCTGAAATTTTATGCTCAGGAGAATATGCAGAAAAGCATAAAGTAGTTTGCAAGGCAATTAACAATTTTGAAGGTGTTATGTATTTCTTGAAATAATTATTATGTCTTAAAATTTTAGCATGATCTAATGGAATCTCACTTCCATAGGTCAAAAAACTTAGATTTTAAAATGTCATTGTTTCAATCAATAAACCTGGATCTGAGATGTCGAAGGAAGACATTATGTTTGATATGTGGATTCAAGACTGTTGGGTGAATAGATTTAACATGCTAAAAATACACTGACTTTTATAAACTCCAATTAAATGAAGAATACAGATATATAATCAGTGAGCATCTTGCATGACATAGCACCGCATTATTTGTCTGACCTCATGATCTATCACCTGATTCTGCTCTAGGCACACTTGACTGCTATTCGTCCAAAACAGAGGTTCTCCTGTCTCAGAGCCTTTGTAGGTGCTGATCCCTGCCTGGGATTCTTTTCCCCAGTGAGATATACACTTCACTGCCTCATTCCTTCCATTCTTGACACCACACCATGTTCTCAAAGAGACCTCCCTTGGCCAATGTGTCTAGATTATATCTCCCCATCATGGCCCTTGCCAGCTTACTCCCTACATATCTTGCTTAATTTGTATTCTTCTTATTACTTAGTATCCAACACACTGTAGTCTGTATAGATGTTACCTTATTTGAGTTTTTGTCTGTTTTCTCACTAGAATATAAATATCTTGAGAGTAGGGATGTTAGTCTGATTTGTCATATTCAGGCCCAGAAGAATATTTGTTGCATGAATAAATGAACAAACTGGCTGCAATACAAAGCAAAGTGAAGTTAGTACTGAAAAAATTGATCCAAAGAATAAGTATTCTATTTTGCTCAAAACAATAAAATGAAAGGGTAGATCAGTTAATATTCTTTTTCAGACATAATTCTATGATTTTGTAAGAAATATATTTAAAAACTATTTTATGCACACTCACAAATTTTGTATCATTTCATTAAAAGGAAATTAATATTCTTAATAATATAAATTGGGTTGGAAAGGAGGTAAACATATACATCCGCTGACACACTCCAGGGGAAAGAAAGACAAGTCATCTTATTTAATATCTGTGTAAGCACGCTGGTAACTGTTCCTTCTTGTGGCTAATACTGTTTGTCAGGAGGGGAGCCCTTGTATGTGAACTGCACTTAGTCCCTTGTTTAGATGGTTTATAGTAGCGCATCCTAAAATCTATGGATTTACGAGTTACGGCTCTCCAATGTCATAAGTTATACAACTCTCTGGGTTAGATCATGGGAACACTGGTAATGTAAACACTTGTTGCTGTAGGAGGTACCAAAACCTCACTTAGAAATAATTTCTATTACTTGGACCAGAGAAAGAATGTTGGATGCAGAAAGGAAAGACCTGGGAGCCATGACTAATATCCATGTCTTCAGTTCTCACTGTTTTCTTTGGGCCTCTTTTCTGCTAGTTTCCTTGAATTATTAATAATGTCTGATAGCTCAGTATCAAACAGCTGTAATGTCTTTAGTGGTTGATGCTGGAGCATAGTTCAAAAGGACTTTTTAAGTAATAAAAAGCTTGAAATTAGGAGACCTGAAGTTCAGGTTTGTTCCTAAGCAGGATGTCTTACAGAATTTACTTAACATCTTGCAGTGAAGATTCTTTATTTGTAAAATAAAGATAATACTTCAAAGGTTTGAGATGAGACATGACACAAAGCAGTGCGCTTGAACTATCAGTTGCCAAGTAAATAATGGGCATGTATTTTTATGTGTGTTCTTATGTCAGACTTCTGCCTTTTGTAGAATGAAAAGATAAACATATCAGAGATCTTCTCTCCTACTTTGAGCTTTAATTTATTATCAATAAGGAAGAGTTATTGGGCAATCTGATTCAGGGTGAAATAGAGTAGAACCAAGATGTTGTGATTTCACAAATTCATAACGATTTGGAGATAAAGATACTGCATTTATTAATAATCAACTCTGTGGCTGGATGTTTCTATACACTATTTCATCTAATTCCCAGAGCAATGCTCTGATGTATTGTAATCCTCATTTTATAGAAGAGAAAGTAGAAGTTCAAAGAGATTACATAATGGAAGGAGAGGACTGATTTATATCGTGCATTTGTCTCTGCCTCTAGTGCCTAAGAGAGTGACTTGAACACACCAGTTAAAGTTAATACATTTTATAGACAAATGCTAACAACTGCTTTGTGCCAAGACAGAAAAGGGTGTATATATACGTGAAACTGGAGACTGAAAGAAGACAGCAGAAGTGGTAAATCACTGAGGCTAAACTACTAAAGGATGTGATTGATTCTAAGTTAGGATTTGTGGAATATTTCAAAGTACAGCAGAAACCCACAAATAACAAGCCCGGCATATATCAGTTAAATGTGCACAGAAAATGTCAGCCTTTCTCAGTTTACAAAGAGAAGACTGGTCAAGGCGTCTTCTTGTGAACAGAAGGACTTTCACAAGTTTGTAATTTAAAGCATAATGCTACACTGTCACAAACGTAGCTAACTTAGACCATATGCAATCTATATCTGGATATTTAAACAATAAAACAGAGATACAGTTTTCACCACGTTATTCCTAATTTAATTCCATAGAAGCATTTCACAGCTGAACTAGATTTTGCTATCTCTTACTTCTTTGAAGACCCCTGAAGATAAAATCATTTAAGAAATTTTTCATTTCCAAATAATATACAGCAATGATCAATAGCATGCCTTGTCACTGGGCCTCTATGGTTTTTTCTGATAGTGTTAACAACGTCCTTTTTCTTATTTAAACATTTCCATTCAGTGCAATATGGTTTTAAAGAAAAAACATTTTAAATGATCTTCTCTAGAGTTCACCTTCTCAAAACAACCTATTCTGCAGTCAGCAGCACCTTAGCAACTTTCTGCCTTAAATATCACCAGTGAGAGGAGGAAAAAAAACGCCTTGAACAAATGTCTCTCCTCAAGTGGGAGAAAGTGACATTGCCAGTGAATAGAGGTGCTGCCTCTTATCTGTGCTTAATAACCTCTCTCTCTGGCACCCATTCAGCTGCCACTTAGCACAAAGACAAGTCTGCATGTCATTTAACAGGCCTGCATTAATACACCTAACCAATCAATGGCTTCTACCCATTCCACAAGGACACCAGTCTGTTACCATTACTAGACACTGTCAACAGAAAATGACACCAGAGTCACAAAAGGCGAAATGATGTCAGTTTAATCAGAGAGCAGACAAAAAGGCAAACAATGCTACCCTGGATAGAAGTGTAACAAGGAGACTCAGAGGTTGGCATAAGCCACTCTTGGCAGGTCCCAGTGAAACCGGCTTGAAATTCAATGATATAAAATCCAATAGAATGACATAGACAATCAGAACTGTTTTCCTCCGTTCAATTAAAATGGGTGACTGCTGTTGGCAGAGGGAAAATCTGTAATGAAATATTGGAAGAAGGTGCAACTTGAATAGATTTTATAGGAAATCAAACAATTTTTTCCATTCCAAGCAAAAGACCAGCGACCTAAATTATATTATTTTAAAATTTGTTTAATCAATTACTGCAGTTTTCTTCCCATGGAAATTAAATCAATGTTTTAAAAAGTCTTATTATATTAAGCCAACGGCTTTGAATTGGTATATGTACACGTTGACAAGATAGCTGCTCACATTAAGTAGTGATAATAATGATGGATCTGTACAATTATGCATGTGGAATAGGCCTCAGAGATGATCTGGCCCAACCTGCTCATTTTACAGCTGAGAGAACTGAAGCTAAGACAGAGTGAGTGAAATGCCCAGGAGCACAATGGCAGAGCGGGGCTCCTGGCTCTTGGTCCAGCTCTTTTTCCGTCACACTGTTAAGGTCCGTGTTTTACGATAATAATGCAATTTTTATCTAGGAAAAAAGAGCATTTCATTAATTTCCCATATGCATGCTATTGTTGAAACAGTGAAAAGGAAATTATTTTAATAAAGTTACTTCAAATAGAACATTCGTGAACAATGCAGCAGCATGTTACTGACCCCATAGGCCTTGTGTGAGTCCTCCAGTTCCTCCTCCAAGTCCTTGAAGGTGTGCAATTCCCCGGAAATACACTAGAGCTAGGCGCCCCAGGGAGGCCAGCCGGAGCTGCCTGGGAGCAGCGAAGCCTTGGGCAAAATGTCAGAAATTCTGTATCCTGATTCCCCACTGCCCTGATCTGAGCTATTTGGCTGGCTCATCACCCAGTTTTCCCAGGGTTCAGTATTTTGGAGGCGTCTCTGACGTTGTTCTCAGTAACTTTCTGCAGAAGTCCAGAGCTCACTGGGCTCCCACTTCAGAAACCACTTTCAGCCAAGTCTGGCTCATCTTTTCTTCCAGTTCGATTTCCCCAGTTCAATTTCTGCTAAGTCCTGCAGCTCGGGGACGGGTGCTACATATGGAGAGCCAGGTGGATAGGCCTTTTTCCCCGGACACATTCCAGACAGCTCCCTGCCTTAGGCTGACAGCTTTTCCTGGTAGCTAACATTGAAATTTGATTTCAAAGCTTACTCTTCCCTTATTATCTAAAGAAGGCTATCTCAACCTTTTAAAATCCAGGCCCCTTTTGAATAAATAAGATATGTTTCAAGGATCTTCGGCCTCTGCAGCTGATGCTGATATAAGAGTTAAGGGTTATTTGTGACACCAAGAATAGTGTTACTGCTACTCATGAAGAATGTGTTGGGGAATAATATTGGGAGCTCTGTGACAGAAAACTATCTCTTTACATTTAAAAATGTAAATATAAAATATGTAAAGTGCGTATTCAAGCTTCACTGACCTTCCTCTAAGATGCTAATATGGGCTGCCCTTGCTTCCTTCTCAAGCCTCAACGTGAGTCTTCTGGTATACAGGGGAAAGGTACACACTGCATTATAATCTCTTTCTCCTTTTCCTTTTCTCTCTGCCTTTTACCTCTCACAGAACAAGTAAATTCACCTCAAAGCAGTTTCTTTCTCACCTAGTTTCATATATTCTTCCACCTAACTTTCTTTTTTTTTTAAATTTTTGAACATTTATTCATTTTTAGAGAGACAGAGACAGACAGAGTGAGCGGGGAGAGAAAGAGAAAGGGAGACACAGAATCCAAAGCAGGTTCCAGGCACTGAGCTTGTTAGCACAGAGCTTGATGTGGGGCTCGAACTCATGAGCTGTGAAATCACGACCTGAGCTGAAGTCAGATGCTCAACTGACTGAAACACTCAGGCGCTCCCCCACCTCACTTTCTTTGTCAATAACTGCCATTAGTACCATCACCTCAGGAAAGCCACCCTTTTATTTATCCTCTTAATTTTGAGATTAAAGACACATAAACATGCATAAACACACACACAAAGAGAATTATAATTATCATGGCTAATTAGTATAAAGATAGAAAATTAAAAAAAAAAGATATCACCCTTACCTTAATATTAGGAAGAATAATCATTGAGTGTTATCAGTTCTGCATTCCTTCAATGTTTCTAAAAATTGTAGCAAAATCCTTCCCTATTTCTGCTTTAGTACTTTTATTGCCCATATAAATTGTCATTGTGCTTCATTTAGTTATAATGTTGAAATGTTGATAACTTCTTCACTAAAATTATACAGTCTTAAATTCTGGGTTAAACACAAACCTTGTATGTAAAGTACATACATCCTAAATTTTAAATAATCAACTTATAACTGTTCCCCAAAGCTACCATTTTGTAAACTGAGGATAGTCTGCATAGGGCAATTTTTTAAATGTCAAGAACAATGTAGAAAAATTTCAAGATATTATATGGGAGCAAACTTAATATTCATTGACAGATAATAAAGAAAATGTAGTGCATACTTTCAGTGAAATATTATTTGGCCTTGAAAAAGAAGGAAATGGTGCCATTAGTAACAACATGGATGGCCTTGGAAGACATTGTGCTAGGTCAGATAAGCCAGTCACAAAATGACGATTATTGCATTATTTCACCTATTTGAGACATTTAAAATAGATTCATAAGAAGCCAAAATAGAATGGTGGATGCCAGAGGA
This sequence comes from Suricata suricatta, assembly GCF_006229205.1. NCBI lineage: Eukaryota > Metazoa > Chordata > Mammalia > Carnivora > Herpestidae > Suricata > Suricata suricatta. The sequence goes on from NC_043703.1 coordinate 38,906,357, forward strand.
TTAAAGCAGGGGGGAGTGGCTTTAATGACAAAGTCACAGTTATACAAAGTCACGGTTATCCAGACGAATACATCACAGAAATCTGCTGTACAACATAGTGACTAGAGTTAACAACATGGTATCTGGAGCTCATACATTTGTTAAGAGGGTAGATTTTATGTTAAGTGTTCTTAGCACATGCACACATGTGCATGGAAAAACAAAGGTGAACAAGAAAACTTTTGGAGGTTGGGGGTGTTTATTACTCTGATTGTGGTGGTAGTTTCACACATACGTGCTTATGTCCAAACTCAACAAATCATATGCATGAAACATATGCAGTTACTTTTATTTCAACTATGCCTCAATAAAGTTGTAAAAGAGATGTATTCTGTTAAAGAGTCAGACTAGGGATAGTAATGATATGCCAAATTTTAATCAAATAAATAAACCATAAAAGGGTTATTTCTCTAATGTGTAACACAATAGGGTAGAAGTTAAGTATGGAGACTATAGTCAGACTGACTAGTTTAAAAACCTGGTCCTACTAATACCTACCTTGAACAAATAGCTTGTTTTTTTTTTTTTTGTTTCTCTTCCTCTTTCTTAATCCATAAAATGAAGGCAACAGTAATACTTTCCACATAGGGTCATTAGAAAAGATAAATGAGATAATACACATTAAGAATTCGGAAACATGCCTGGCGTCCACTAAGAGTTAGCAACTATAATTCTAATAATAAGGTGTGATACGCTCTCTCCTCTGAAAGGCTGTTTTGATTTCAGTGATGTCTCCTTTCTTCTGGACTCCTGATGCCATTCTACGTGAGGGAATGGAGGTAATTAGACAACTCCTGGTACATGAAAAGACATATACTGGTTTCCTGATTCCTTTGCCTGCTAAAATGACACTTTTACTCTTGCAAGGAATTATGACCTTTCCTATTAGTTACTCATTTAATGTGAATGGATACATACTTACCATAAGGTATTTAGTAAATTATTTCTGTTAAGACCTCATTAATGATTTAAATCTTCCAGGTTTCAGATTTAGATAATTTAAATTGATTTACATTCAAATTTAAAATGATTTAAATCTTAGTCAGTTCTGCTTGTATCCAGACATTCAATAATCTTAACTCATTCCATCCTTTATAGTGTGTCATATCCATGTTTCAAAAAGCCAGTGTCGAATGAGTACAGCCACATAGTATGCTTCTACAAATACAACAATATTTATAATTTTTAGGTAAGCCACTGGATTTAGTCTGTAGCAGTGCATTTTAAATTTGATGTGTCCGGCTATCTTGTTATACACATTCCAGTTTAGTGTATCCTGGGTGGGGCCCAAGAATCTTATTTTCTTTCTTTTTAAATTTTTTTAAATTTAATTATATTTGATATACAATGTTATACTAGTTTCAGATGCACAACATAGTGATTCCATACATTACTCAATGGTCACTACACTAAGTGCCTTTACTGTCTGTCACTATATAACATTATTACAATATTAGTAACTACATTCCCTAGGCTGTACTTTTCACCTCTGTATTTATTTTATAACTGGAAGCTTGTACCTCTTTTCTTTTCAATGTTTATTTATCTTTGAGAAAGAGAGCATGAGTGTGAGAGGACAGAGAGAGTGAGAGAGACACAGAATCTGAAACAGGCTCCAGGTTATGAGCTATCAGCACAGAGTCTGATGTGGGCCTTGAACCCTGGGAGCGGTGAGATCAAGACCTGAGCTGAAGTCCAATGTTTAACCAATTGAGCCACCGAGGTGCCCCTAGAAGTTTGTACCTCTTAATTCTCTTTGCCTATTTCACTGCCTTCCATCCCTTCCCCTCTGGCAATCATCAGTTTTTTTCTCTGTGTTTATGAGTCTGTTTCTGGGTTTTGCTGTTGTTGTTGTACTTTTTAGATTCCATATACGTGAAACCATACCTTATTTGTCTTTTTCTGAGTGACTTATCTCACTTAACATAATTCCCACTAGGTCTGGCCATGTTGTGGCAAATATGTATTCATTTCTAATGAACTCTCAAGATGATGCTCATTCTGTAGGTCAAAGTCATCACATCTTTTTCCATGAGGAATCTATATGGGACATTATGATCTTCAATACATACCTTATTAAACTAATAGATCTAATTTTAATTTCCAGGCTCAATTTTTTTGGCTCTGGAGTCAATTTTACTTAAACTCGAGTTTGCAGTTCTTCAATGTCACATAAAGTTGAGTTGATGTTGAATTTGTCAGCATGCATATTGCCTATTTCAAATAATTATATTTTAATATGATTTCTCTAATACTTTGCTTGATTTCATCAATCTAGAAGGTATTTTCCAAAAAAGAATATGAGAATTGATGTGACAATAAAGTCCAAAGATTTTAAACCAATGTCACCAAGTCTTGTCTTTTTATGACAAGCCTTAAGATTTAAAGTATGGCAAAGTTTAAAAAAATACCTTTGGTTCTTCTAGTAGTACACACTACAGTTCAGGAGCAGTCAACTTGTACTTCACTGCAAATCTTCTTTAAATAGCACTGGTATAGAGGTTGGAAAAAAACATGCAATATTAAAAATATGACAAGGAGAGAAGAGTAGAGAGGAAAGAGAAATGTCAAATTGTAAAAATCCATTTGAGTGGAAAAGAAACATGTTCTTGGTAGGGGTACATCATGTTGGGCTGATATACTGCAATGAAGTGAATAAGGCATGAGAAAAAGGTCATATTCATAATTAATTGAGCTTATGAACTCTTGTGTGTTTTTTTTTTCTGATTCAGTACACTAATACATTTATAAAATATAAAAGTCTCAAAGAAAGAAAGACACCCATACCTGTCATCATTCCTTCTGGCTGTAATCGTAAACAAGATATGAGAGAAATAGAAATGCAAGTGAATTTTTATAAGGTCCTATTAGATATGGCAGGAAGGGGACTAAGTGATTACCTCTCTTCTTTTAAATTTTTCATCTTGAGATAATTTTAGACTTTCCATAGACTTGCAAGGATAGTACAGAGAGCTGTTATACATCTTTACTCAGCTTCCCCTAAGGTTCACATCCTACAAAACCATTTATCAAAACTAAGAAATTAACACTGATACAATGTTGGGAGCTCAACTACAGACTTTATATAATGTTCATCAGTTTTGCCAATAATGTCATTCCTGTGTTCCAACAATTCCAATCTAGTTTACTGCATGGCATGTGTTCATAATGTGTCCTAAATCTCTGTAAATTAGGGCAACTTCTTAAACCTTTCTCTGTTTTTAATGTCATTGACATTTTTGAAAAGTACTTGTGAGGCATTTATAGATTGACCCTTAATTTGGGTTTTCTCATTATTAGATTAGGGTTATAGATTTTTTAAAAAATATCACAGGAGTGCCTGGGTGGCTCAGATGGTTAAGCATCTGACTTCACCTCAGGTCATGATCTCACAGTTCGTGGGTTCAAATTCCACGTGGGGCTCCGTGCTGACAGCCTGGAGTCTGCTTTGGATTCTGTGTGTGTGTGTGTCTCTCTCTCTCTCTGATCCCACTCACACCCTCTCTCTCTCTCTTTCTCTCTCTCCTTAAAAACAAACATTAAAAAGAATACCACAGAAGTGAAGCTACCTTCTCATTACATAACCTCAGAGGGTACATGATGTCAACATAACTGATTACTGTTGATGTTAAACTTGATCATTTGGTTAGGATGGTTTATGCATGATTTCTCCACTGCATACTAACTCTTTTTTCATTTCCACACTCTAAAATTAAATTGATCACTGAAGGAGCCTACCCTTAAAGAAGGGGGGATTTCATTAAGATCCACCTCCTGGAGTGAGGAGTTCTGTGTTATGCAAAATAATGTCCTTCAAAGATTTCTCTTTCCTGATTTTCAGAACCTGTAACTATTTTTCTCTGGCTGTCTTCAGGATTTCCTCTTTGTCTTTGTTTTCAGCAATTTGAAGACACACACCTATATATGCATTTTATATTTATCCTGTTTCTTGGATTTTATATTTATCCTGAGCTTCCTGGATCTGTAGCTTAACATCATCACTAATTTTGGAAATTATTAGCCATTATTTCTCAAGATAATTTTTCTGTTTTTTTTTTTCTCCTTCTGGAATTCTGATTATTTTTTAGATCATTTGGTATTGTCCCACAGTTCATGGATGCTATGTTGTGTTTTCTTTTTTTTTTCTCTCTCTTTCCCCCTACTAACTTCTCTCTAGTCTTCAATTTGGGTAATATCTCCTGAACTATTTTGATTCTTACTGATTGTTTTCTTGGTCGTGTTTAGTCTACAGATGAGCACTTCAAAGACATTCTTCACCTCCATTACTAATATTCTTGAATTCTAGCATTTGTAATTGACTTTTTCTTATAGTTTCCATCTCTGCTGAAATTCTTTACCTGTTCTTGCAGGCGTTTACATTTTTAAATTAAATCTTTAATTGTTAATTGTGGCCTTTTAGCTTCCTTACCTGAAAGTTCCACCATTTTTGTCCTATATGAGTCTTGATCTGATTGTTGATTTATTTCTTCTGATGGTGTTTTTTCTTGCCTTTTTATATGTAACATAATTTTTATTGCATGCCAGACATATTAGATAGGACCATTTATACTGATGTATATCATGTTTATGTTTGGAGCTGAGTATGCCTTTCCTTCCTGCAGTCTTTTAATTTGGGGGTATTGTGGCTAATAGGACAAGGAGTTGGGGTTGAAGTATATTGCTATACTTTATATCACTGCACAAGAAGTTTCAAGTTCTTTCAGTAATATCTTGTGTTTACGATATTGATTTATGTGTCACATGTTTTTCTCTCTGCCTGTACTAAACTTGGTGTTAAGTCTTTCTTTGCTTCTTAGAGAGAGTCTATGCCTTGCAGCCCTTTCAGTCATATTCTACTCTCATTATTTCCTGATAATTGTTAGTGGAAAAGGGTGATGACAGTGGGGAATGCAGTCTCTTGTTTGAATAAGCCTTGATATTAGGCAATCTGTTGGGCCACCTGGGGGGCTCAGTAGGTTAAACATCCAACTTTGGCTCAGGTCATGATATCATGGTTTGTGAGTTTGAGCCTGACATCAGGCTCTGCTGACAGCTGAGAGTCTGGAGCCTGTTTCGAATTCTATGTCTCTCTCTCTCTCTTTGCCCATTCCCCACTCATGCTCTGTCTCTCAAAAATAAATAAATGTTAAAAAAAAACTTTAAAAAATATTAGGCAGTCTGTTGAACCCATTAGACTGGATCTTGAACCTGGATCTTCAGGTAAAGCCTACACAACTGTCATTGCTTCTCTTCTGCTGTAGGCTTGGACCCAACATATATTACTATTCCTCTTCCCAAGTAGAGAGTTTGTTGTTCGTATCCCCCTCTTTCAGCAGTTGGGTGTCCTCCAGGCCTTCAGTGTTCATTTCTTTCCTTCCTGTAGATTAAGGCTTTTGTTCCTTAGGTGATATAAGATAAATGGGTCTGGGCAGGGTTTCCTTCCATTCCTCTAACCACTGAAGATTTCCACCAGAGCACACAGGCTACTGTTGTATTTTTCTCCTTCTTAATTTTTTTCCCTTAGGGCATAAGGATTGGATCTGGACAGAATATCTGTGGTGGCTACATTTCCCTTCATCCAGCCAATACCATAAAGAAAACCTTCTCAGGATTTGGCCTGATTTTCTCATTGATTAATTAGTGGAGTTCCTGAGAAGGGAAGCCTGAAAGGGGCTGGGAATCCTACCTATGTCCATGGTCCTCAGGTGCCTTACCCTGTCTTGAGAGCTCACAGTTGGGGGTTTAGCAATTTATTAAAAATTTCTCACTGGAGGCGTTTCTTGACTTTAGTTCATGTCATGATCCCAGGGTCATAAAATCAAGCCTTGCCTCAGGCTTAATGCTGAATGTAGACCCTGCTTAAGATTCTCTCTCTCTCTCTCTCTCTCTCTCTCTCTCTCTCTCTCTTTTCTACCCCTCTCCCCTGCTTCCTCTCTCTCTCTCTCTCTCTCTCTCTCTCTCTAAAAAAATAGAATTCTTACTGAATCTTCTTCCCTACTTATATGATGGCCAGTGGCATCTGACCTGCATAAGGAATTGTTTCTTAAGTTTCTTTCTACCTCACAGCACTCTCTCCAGACTTCAGGTTAGTTTGTTCTGTGACCTCAGTTCTTTGATGAGCTTCAGAAAACCATTAGTTTGAAGACTGTCCAGTGTTTTCCTTTGTAACAGCGAGAGTGACACTCTTCATTTCTGTTTATTTCTGAACTAAAATTGGAAGTGAGGCACCTTGCTGGCTCAGTCAGTAGAACATGTGACTCTTGATCTCCAGGTTGTGAGTTCAAGCCTCATGTTGGATAAATAAAAAATAAATAAAAATAAAATTGGAATTGAATTATCTCCTTTTCAATTTGGGAAAATATTAGCTTGCAAGTGTTCTTTAATATTGGTTGGCCACTTTGTAATAAGTCTTGGAGATGAAGTGATTCCAAAAGTCAGGCAGAAGTCAGGAATATTTTTTTCTTGACTTCCCTAGCTCTTGCCTCCTGGAATAGGAAACATTAAGATACTCATAAGTATTGTTTGAAAGATGCAAGATAGATGCATTTGCCAAATGCATTTGGAAAAATGATTGTCTTAACTCTATTACACAACTTTTCTTACTGCAAAATTTCCAAAGTCTTTAATATGTAAATGTGTTTGGTAAATCAACAACAATAACAATATGTTTTCAAATTTAGTTCAACAAAAAAAAATGCTTTTTCCACCTTCTGGAAATGTCTGGAAAGTTATTTGTTGGCAGAATATACTTTTTAGTACCTGCCTAATGTAATTGAATAACACACAAAGTACACTTGGCTTTCTTGTTGTCACTTTGTTAATCTTCATATCCATTCCTGCTTTGAGGAGCTTTCCCCTCCAAAAACTCCTCCAAGCAGGTCTGGGGGACATGGAGCTCCTGATGCAACACCTATGTGGATGGGCCCAATGTGGGAAGGGGCTGGGGGTTACCTAGAAACCCAGTGCTAACGCAGCAAAATTGCTAATTTCATTGGCTACTCCTGAAGTTGGCTCTGCAAAGAACTGGCAAATTATTATGTGTTATGTGAAAAATGGGGAGAAAAATGTGGTCTCAAAAATTGGGAATAAGTTTTTCGGTTTCATATTGAAGGATTTCATTGTCGCAGCCTCTGAGACTGCACATGAATGCTGTGCTTCCTTTTAAAAGAAAACCAAAAATATATGTTTTTATTCACCATTTTTATTAACATTTCTTAACCATCTAGTTGCAATGATGCCAATGCTTCCTGGGTTTTGATATTTGAAATATGAGAAAAAAGGTTTTCTGGGTGGTAGATAGGCTAGACACACCCTCACTTCACTTTCATGAGAAATTGTCAGATAAAGCTAGATTTAAAAGCTGGTCAAACAATATTAAGAAATCCACCAATGTTACGGTAGCTAAAAAAGCCATTTCAAAAGGCAACAACTTCTTTTTTACTGGAAGCTGAGAAGACCTACGGTCACAGAGTTTACGCCTCAAGGACCCCAGGATATGAAGAGATGCTTCATCAGTGGGTAAGTGCTGGCTTTTCAAGGTTAAGGCTTGTTTCAGATAGTCATCAATTCATCTCCAATTGGTTTCCTGCAAATGTCAGGTAAGTCAGCTGGCAAGGACAAAGAATTCAAAATCCAGATGATCAGACTCTATTCATTTTATTTAATTAGCTCTTTTCTTTAGGAGAAAAATATTAGAGGTTTTATTTTATGGTCACTTCTGAAGTGCTTTGGAGATATCACGTAGACGTGGTCTCAGGAGAATTTCTTTCCTACTGCAGGCAGCCTCTGTAGTTGGCTGCACAGTCTTATATTACTTTAAGAGTGTGTAACTTTTGAGTCAGAGTTCCTCATGGCATGAAAAGCCTGGGCTGCCCTCGGGGGATTTGTCACACTTTATTTAGCTCAAGCATGGACTCAGAAACCTGGAAAATGTACTCTACTTGGCAGCCCAGCACCGCTTGCAAGTCGTAAAGTTCAAGCTATCAAAGAACTTTTCAAGGTGACAATTATATAACACGGTACGTGACCTTCACAACAAGTCTTAGGTTGGGATATCTATGCTGAGGGGCTTCCCTCCTGCTGGCATGTACCCTGCCTCCTCTCTTAAACATGCAGTTTGGACAGAAAACAGTCTAGCTATCTGCAAACCATTGGTTCTGTGCCATTCAAGCTAAGGGTAGGATTTTCATGTTACAAAGATAGTAACACACGTTACCTTCCTTCTACCTTGCCTGATAATTTGAAATAATCACAATATCCAAATACCTCCCTTCTGGTTTGTAAGAGATGATAGTGGTCTAAGACTTGCTCACAAAAGGAGTCCTTTGAAAAGATTACACTGATGACTATTATAATTGGACTATCATAGAGGCAATAAACTGGCTTAATCTACAAAATATAAAAGTCTAAGAAGGTATAAAAGGAATAGAGACTCCACTTAATAGTGGATATGAGTTGGGAGAATGCTATTCAGTCTTGATTAAGCAGAGTTGAATTAATTTTTTGTAGATAACTTTTTCAGTGGGATTTAATGATTTTGTATGAAGCACATGAAACCATCTAGAAATGTATCTCATATACACAAATATTGTGTTGATTTTTTCATTGGTTTTTGTTTCCTTATATTTAGTTTTTAATTCTTTCTCTGATATGAAAAGAATATCAGGGTATTTGATGCCAAAACAATGTCAGGCTTAGAGTATCAATCATTTGTGACCTATGTTTTAGTGATTAGAGGGTTGTGAGAAGCAGAAATGTGCATCCCTTCCCTTGTATATGGTTACTGAGCACCTACTCTATTCAAGAAATGTTTCTCTGAATCACAGCACAGTAGTGGGGGATAAAAGATTAAAAAATGCCTCTGTCTTCTCTTTTCTTGCCTTCTTCACGCATCTTCAAGCAATATTGTATATGGTTGTTTCTTCTCTTTTTGTGAAAACTACAGAAGCTTCACACTCTTGTCATAAAACCACAATGGCCTCTGCAAACCACACCCAGGAACTCAAGAGAGAGGAGATGCCACAGGAGATGACAGCAGTGTAAAGGAAGTTAGACAAAATGTTTCTAGAACTCTTTGGTTTAAGTGCAGTCAAGAGTGACCCCCAAGAAGTGAGAATAAAAGAGGTAAAAAGGGTGCTTTCTGTTAAGCAAGCTCAGGGGACTAGGGTTGAATATTAAAATTTGATATCTACTGGTATTGCAGGTATTTTACAGGATCAAGGGTTAGACCAGAGTCTCTGCTTAATAGAAAATACTTTATTTTTGAAGAAAGTCCCTGCTTATTTTTTCTCTTTTCTATTTTTCACTTTTCCCCCCTGTCAGCATATTGCCCTTCCTTATTATGCCATTTTTATTCTTTTATGCCATAAAACAAAACTAGGAAACAAAATTCAACCAAAATGTAATAAAACTACTCTTAGGAATTACTTAAATTACTTGAATAAAGTTTCTGTTATAATTTCTTAGATTATTTTTATTTTTTTAAGTTTTTAATGATTTTTTCAATGTTTATTTATTTTTGAGAGAGAGAGAGAATGTGAGGGGGAGAGGAACAGAGAGAGAGGGAGACACAGAATCTGAAGCAGGCTCCAGGCTCTGAGCTGTCAGCACAGAGCCCGATGCAGAGCTTGGACTCATGGACTGTGAGATCATGACCTGAGTCAAAATTGGACACTCAATTGACTGAGCCACCTCAGCACCCCTTGAGATTACTTTTTCTTTAACAAGTGTTTCTTTAGGCATGTTGAAGATTTTGATGTCACACTCTATTTAGTTGAAAGGTAATGGTATATTTTCATTTGAATTATCTTTTTTAATGTTTATTTATTTTTGAGAGAGAGACAGAGAGAGAGAGAGACAGAGAGAGAGAGAGTACATGCAAGTTGGGGAGGGACAAAGCCAGAGGGGGACAGAGGGTCTGAAGTGGGCTTTGAATTGACAGCAGAGAGCCTGATGTGGGGCTCGAACCCATGAACCATGAAATCATTACCTGAGTTGATGCCAGACACTTAACCAACGGTGCCACGGAGGTGCCTCCCTATTTTCATTCTAACTCGTAACAGATAGAGGCATCTACCCCTGCTTCAATTAACATGTACCAGCTATACAGAATTTAAATTTCTCATTTTGAGTTATTATCCTACAAAAAACTTTTTTGTTTCTAATATAAATGTTTGTTCTTTATCTCAACATTACAATTTGGGGTATTTTCTGATAGCTACCAAAACGCTCTTGTGAGGGGAATTCATAACCAAAAGTTAATAGGATTCTTCTTGAGACAACAAAAACCTGACATTTTTATAGCCTTGAGAAAAAATTCTATATGAAATATACAATAAAAGTAAAGTTAAACTAATGTATTTTAGTATTATTTTTTAAAGTGAATGAAACGCTCTTCATCATTGAGTCTTGATGATATACAAAATGCATTTATTCTAGATACGTTTTGACATCCAAACCTTCATTCATGCTACACAAACTTTACTTTCTTGGAAATTGATTGGTCTTCTGAAGATTTTTCAAGTTCTAGTACCTTGAAAAAATATCTCCTGAGTTAGTGGAGCTCTTCTCACAGTGGAAATCTTGGATATAATCGGGAATGAGTATATCCTTGAGATCTGAGATGATGGTGTTGGATGTAATAAGCCTGAGAATCTTGAACCTCCAATTTACACGGAGCCCATGCAACCATCAACCAAAGCAATTGCTTGAAAATTATGCTCGTTTTACTTAATATCTTCCTTTGCCACCTTTTTAAAAAAAATAGTGTCAATTTATTTTTGAGGGAGAGAGACAGAGCAGAAGCAAGGGAGGGTAGAGAGAGAGGGAGAAAGAATCTGAAGCAGGCTCCAGGCTCTGAGCTGTCAGCACAGAGATTGATGTGGGGCTCAAACTCACAAACTGCACGATCATAACCTGAGCCGAACTGGGACACTCTACTGACTGAGCCACCCAGGCCCCCTACCTTTGCCACTTCTAATTGACTCTACGTGTATTACTTTTGGTCATGTCTCAGCTGTGTCAATAGGGGAAAAGAATTCCTGGATAGAAGAAAATTGTGTATCCCAAAAATTGCACTTTCTGGATAAATCAGTAGGAATCATGAAAACATGGGTGGGAGTGAATTGCAGGTTATAATATAAGGAATATTTAAAGATATGGAGACAATTATTCTTTACCCTAGATTCACTTTTCTACCCAGGATAGTTGAGTGGTTTTAATGATTTGTCTGCCTTCTTTTATTGAGGCATAGAGATGATGATGGATTTATATCAACATGATGTAATTGCTAGAAGTTCTTTGGCATTTTATTTAGAAAGAGATAGAAGGTTAAGAGAAGTAGATATATCAAAATGGATTAATATGTAAGATATTAAAATCCATCATTTGCCTATAGTCTAATAAAAAACCCACAAGTTAGGTCCATCTCTAAGATAATAAAGAATGTACTGATAGAGACCATTCTTTCATTTGATAAAATCAACACAGCCTATGTTAATTGTCAAAAACTGCTGATTGGATATATGTGTTCTTTTGGATTTTACTAACAGGGAGGAACAAAATCTTGTTTGTTCTTGACATTCAAACTTTCCTGACATCCAAACTTCTTGACATCCAGTTAAGTGACTGACTTTTGATTTCAGCTCAAGTCATGATCGCACAGTTGTGAGATCTAGCCCTGCTTTGATTTGAACTCCACATTAGGCTCCGAGCTGAGCACAGAGACTGCTTAAGATTCTTTTCTCCAATTGCTCCTCCTCCATTTTCTTTCTCTCTCAAAAAGAGAAAGAAAAAAATAAAGAAAATTTTGTTTGTTCTCTTTTCACAAGGACGGAAATATACATTTACTTTTTTGCCCATTGTTAACATTAATTCTCCTGATCACCTGAAGATACTTGAATTTTATTGGTATTTAGTAAATGCCAACTGATCCACTATATTTTTAACATGCACGCTAATTGGGCCTGCCAAGTAGGAAGAAGTACGTATTTTAGGTACCCTAGTAACAAACACGCAGTCAGGAACTGTAAGATAAATCCTTCAATGATTCAGAGATCTGCTAAATAAGTAAAATCCAACGATATAGGTCTTGCAGAGACCTGTCCTTTAGAGTTAATGAAAATGATTTGAAGCTTGAAACTTGTACCACTAAAACTCTCAGTTTTAGTCCTTTTGGTAGACCTCTTTGGATTGCCATGGCAACATTTATCATATTTAAAAATCCTCCTCAAAAAAATAAAAATAAAAAATTCTGCGCCAACTCATTAACCAATTTATAAAGATTTGTCCTGGGGCTGACGATCAGTCTCTCCTCTTGGTCATACCAGTACTCCTGCAGTAGGTACGGAAACATAGGCATGCATGTGCAGGGAGAGAGATTATGCATTGGTTCAGAAATATGGAATTACCATTGCCAAGAATCTTCTAGCCACTGTCACTGTCAGATACCCAAGCACCACTAGCAGAAAATGTAGCTGAGCTTTGATTCACACTGTTACTTAGTGAGATTTACCAGCAGATTGATTACATAAGCTCCGTTTCCCTTGGAAGGAACAATGATTTTGTCCCTACTGAAACTCACAAAAACTCTGGACATAGATTACATCCCTTACCTTCAACACCTCAGATTACAGTACCATTCAGGAGCTTACAGAACACTGCAGATAGCCAGCACAGAAAACATGTATCTCATTTATGGAAAAATACACATGTGTAATGATTTTATTTTACCACCCAATGTGCATCAGTGGGAAATATGTAAAAAAAATAATAGTATATTACAATGGAGTATTATGCTTTATTTAACATGAATATATTAGATTTAATTCTATCAATAAAGACTTGTGGCAAATACATTATTTGTACATTTCAGCTTTCTTACGTTTAACATTTTGGAAATTAAATATGTGTGTATATTTTTTCCTTGAATTATCTGAAATAATTATTAGTTTAAAACAAATGTGACTACTCACTAGGACCAAAAACTATGGGAAATGTAAAAACATTTCCTTGGTATAGCTTCTTTTGAATTTGAAGCTGACACCAATCAGGACTGAGGATAATTACATTTGTACAGATATTATCAAATTTCCCTGATAAGATTTAGGTGAGGAATGTATTAAATGATATAATTCCAAGCCTTACACATGGATATTAATATTTATTTAGCTATCTGGGGTGAACCTAAGGATTGTAACTTTGTAACTGAACTAATGCTGTTAATACCACCAGATCAAATGGGAAAATAATACACTGAATTAGGGCAGCCTCAACAACAAGTTGAGGGCCTTAAGACTTTAAGCATGGAATGGATAATATTTTTATGACAGACATGTTTAATTACAGTGTTAATTGCATTTTTTTTGTTCTCTTCATTTTCATTTTTTAAACTTAATTTTTATAATCCAGCTATGAGGTCAATTTATGTTTTACTTCTTGACAATTAAGCAATGTCTTAGGTACAATTTGAAACTTGACTTCCTGTTTTTTCCTGAATTCTAATACGTGCTATAAAAATGATGCAAATAATAATGGTGCTACCAAACTACTCACCTGGCCAAAAGTTATGAAATGAAAGGCGAACTATTTCCACTTAGATATTGAAAATAATATTAATTATACATAAATAATTTCTCCTTCCTTAACATGAAGAGTAGATTATAATCATCTTAAAAGCCAGACTTATAATACTTCATTTCATATGTTACAAGTGAAATGAAAGAAATAGATATATTGTTCCTTACATTGATATTTCAAAGCAGAAAATAATTTCCATGAGCACCTGGGGACTGTTAGGGTAGTTAGTACTAAATTCCAAAGTGATAAACCGGATGTATTTCTGTTGTATGAAGTAATACATTGTGTCACATAAACACGGGGAAAATGTACATTTTATGTTTCTTTGGCTCTCCTTTGCATGAACAGCTTCAGAGTTTTCTGGTTCTGAAAATACGAACCAGAAATTTAAAGTTTTATCTGTTGGCATTATTTCTTTTTTGGTATATAATTTAATATCTCTTGATGATCCTGCATACACAATACTCATAACACACAAATTTTCAACCTGACAAGGTGCCTTCTATATATAAAACTGTTAGTAAAAAATATCCTGTGATTTCAAGTTGTAATTCTATAGAAAATGAGTATCTTGTTTGTTTTAAAACCCGAGAAATAATATTTTGAGGTAAGTTAATAAAAAACTAGAGACGACCAAATATTTTTTACTCTTTTATTTACTAAGCAAAGACATTCTTAAAGCTATATTTCTAGCATTTATTTTTATATGAGTTAAAAATGTTTTGCTTTTTATTCTGGCATGAGAATGCCAAAGAAAGCAATTTTTTCCTCATTATCTGACAAAATGAATGCATATGGTATATTCTATATCTCTTCAATAGGGTTTTCTCCAGACAATTAAGAAACACTAATTATCTTCTACTGAGTGTTTTTTAAATGGAAAGTTAGGTAATTATTCAGGGTGTAGGTCTTTGTGGTGACCCCCCCCCATGATGTTTTAACCAAACGAAACCACCTTCTTGAAATAGATCACAGTAACTATATAGATTATTAAGTTTATTTAATAAAAAAACAATCCACAACTGTGATCCTTGTTTCTGCCTACTTTTCTAATTCTGCCTTTGTCTTTCATGAGTATCATTTTTCATATCTTATCTACCTTAAGACATGGAAACACTATTGTTTTATATTCAAAGGATTTTGAAGGGCTAAAATGTCCATAAATACTTGAAAATTCTTCATCACATCTGCAAGGGCTTTTTGGTAAGTTAAAGGAGGAAGCAGGTTATTCAAGTGGAAAAAGATGAAATTGGATCCCTGCCTCAGACAATATAAGGTATCAGATAGGTTCAAGACTAAATGTCAAAATACAAAACTTTAACTCTGTCAGTAAAAATTTTAATTAATTATCTTTTGAATATTGTATAAAAAAACACTGAATAAGGTACAAAAAAAGGTTAACAAATTTGACTCTACTAAAATTAAGAACTCTTATTTTTTAAATTCTCTTCAAAAGAAAGTGAAAAGGGGTTCTATACACTGAAAAATATACTTATAATTGTTTTTTATCAAAATTACATAAAGCCATCAGAAAATCAATGAAAATAACATACACACAAAATTGAAAAAAAATGGACAAAAGACACAAACATTATATTACTTAAGACCAATTAAAAAAAGATGATTAAGCTGATCTATGATCAGAAAAATATACAAAAATAACTTCATGACATTCTGTCATATTTCGATTGCACTGGCAAAATTTAATCTGGCATTACCAGGTATTAGGGACACAAGGATCCACAGAATCCCTTGTACCTTATTAGTTGGAAAGTTCATAGATTTACCACCAAAACAGTCTGATTTATAAAATAAACAGCTTTGTTTTCATAACTTGATTGTTCTCACATCCTATAACACAAAAAACCCTTATGTAGGTATGGGCACAAAAGATTCTCTTATGCCTGCATATCAAAGACAGTCTTAGAAGTATTATCCCACTAATGTTCACAACAAGAAAAACTTGGAAACAACTCAAGTGCCTGTTAATGGATCTGACAGTTAAGAAATAAATTATCATAGTATAACCAGAAAATGGCATATTACATAAAAATTAAAGATAAATATAAGACTATGGATGAATTTCATCAATATAACACCAAATGAAAAAATTTCAAGTGATATTATTTTTGCAGTAAAAGAAAACTCATGATACATTTTTTAGACATACATGGAGCTGAAGATTTAGAACAGAGGGAGGAAATGGTCTGAGAGCAAAAGACCATTTGGTTGGTTAGATATCATTTATTTTCAAAGTATTGGATTTTATTTTGAATGGTGTTTAAGATTGTTAATTACACAATTAAAATATACTAGTACATAAACAAGTACATAGAAGCCAATCATATCTAGGCAATTGATTAAAATATTTTACAAGTCAAAGATTATGATTAATTGGTTCTGAATAATGAGCAGCCATTGAAAATTAGTAACTATAAGTCAGGCAGATAAGGATAGATACCATATGTTTGCATTCGTAGGTCTAACAGGAGAGACCTGGCAGGGGACCATGGGGAGAGGAAGGGGGAAAGAGAGCAGGGAAGAGTGAGGGACACAGATCAAGGGAGACTACTAAATACTGGAGACAAACCATGGACTGAAGGGGGAGGGGGAGGAGGGAACGGGGATGGTCATGGTGGGGGGCACTTGTGGGGAGAAGCACTGAGTGTTATATGGAAACTAATTTGATAATAAACTATTATAAAAAATAAAATAATAAAATAAAATGGAAGTTTATAAAAAAAAGAAAGAAAATTAGTAACTATGGAGGAGTCACTGTCTCATCTCAATAACATTTTAAAAATGACTTTTGTATCACAACATTATATTATTTATGGAATTGCATATATAAAATAGGTACTCTTCATTTTCCATGGGCTTAAAAGCTATTTATGTGTTAATATCACACACTTTAACATGGAAGGAAAGAATATAAATAATACCTAGTCAGACCATTTCCCCTCCACTGAAGGGTTTTCACACAGGATAGTACATGCAATTGTGCCATATACTATTAAAGCCTTCTCTTTGTGTTGTGGACACAAGAAGCTGGAGGGGAAAAGATAAAACTGTTTTCTAGGTTGGGTGTAAGTTCATGAGTCATATATTTACCAGAGCTAATGTAGCACTTTAAGAAAAATTAGCAGACTTTTTTAAAAGAGCAGTTTCAGGTTCCCTGCAAAAATCAGCAGAAAATAGTTTCTATATATTCCCTGCAGCTACACACAACCTTTCTCCACTATCAGCGTCTACAGACTGATACAATTGTTACAATTGATGAACCACATTGACACATCATTATCAGCCGAAGTCCACAGTTTCCTTTAGAACTCATTCTTGGGGCATATTCTTTGGGTTTTGACAAATGTAAAATGACATGTAACCACCATTGGTTGGCATTCTTTAACTGCCTTTTATTATTGAAGTATAGTTAACGTACAATACAGAGATAAATGAGCCTCCTGGGTGGCTTAGTAAGTTAAGCATCAGACTCTTCATATCAGCTCAGGTCGTGATCTCAGCCATAAGAGTCAGCCCTATGTTAGGCTCTGTGCTGACAGTGGTGAGCCTGCTTAGGATTCTCTTTGTCCCTCTCTGCCCCTCCTCTGCTGGCTCTCTCCTGCAAAATAAATAAATAAACTTAAAAAGTACAGGGAGAGATGAAATTACAACCTAGGGAATGTAGTCAATGACATTGTAATAACATTCTATAATGACAGGTGGTGACTACACTTACAGTGGTGAGCACTGAGTAATGTACAAAATTGTCAGATCACTGTTGTACACCTAAAACTAATATATCACTGTATGTTGACTTTAAACTTTTTTTTTTATGTTTTTTATTTATTTTTGAGAGACAGAGAGAGACAGCGTGAGCAGGGCAGGGTCAGAGAGAGAGGGAGATACAAATCAGAAGCAGGCTCCAGGCTATGAGCTAGCTGTCAGCACAGAGCCTGATGCGGGGCTTGAACCCACGAACTGTGAGATCATGACTTGAACCAAAGCTGGACGCTTAACCGACTGAGCCACCCAGGTACCCCAATGTCGAATTTTTTTTTAAATGCTATTTTTTTTTGACAGAGAGACTAAGACGGAGAGGGGCAGAGAGAGAGGGTGAAAGAAAATCCCAAGCTGATTTCACAGTGGCAGCACAGAGCTGGACATGGGGCTTGATCCCAGGAACCATGAGGTCATGACCTGAACCAAAATTAGGAGTTGTCTCTTAACCGATTGAATCACCCATGTGCCCCTCATTGTGTGTCAACTTTTAACTACTCTTTTCAAACCTTTGGGATTCTATCATGTTAGATTATACTCTCTACTCTTATAATATAAATAGCATTGTCTTCATTTTTTATTATACATTTATCTTCCCTACTATTATGTTGATAAATACAGGAAATGGTCTATACCTTATACTTTTTCATAGCCTCAGAATTTATCAGAATGCCTCAAAGATAGTAGAATCCCTATTAATGCTTATTAAATAAATAAGACCTGGATATACCACTCATGTTATGCTTATCTTTCTTGATCAAGTTCATCAGAGTACCCAGATGATTCATGGTTTTTAAAAAATGTGTCATGGGGCACCTGGGTTCCTCAATCGGTTAAGCAACCAACTTTGGCTCAGGCCACGATCTCACAGTTTGTGAGTTCGAGCCCATGTGGGCTCTGTGCTGACAGGAAGGAGCCTGAAGCCTGTTTGAGATTTTTTGTCTCCCTCTCTCTCCCTCCTGCTTATGCTCTCTCTCTCTCATTCAAAATAAATAAAACATTAAAAAATTAAAAATAAATAAAATAAAATAAAAAAGTCAAGTTAGGACAATGCCTTGTTTTTGATATCAAAGCAGAAATAATTTGTCTCATAACAAAGTGATAAGGACACAAAAATGGAGAGACTTTCCCTTGAATAAAAAAAAGAATTAGAGCTAAGTGTAAAGACCACTGAGAGCAGGCTGCTCTAACAACTGAGGGATGGCGGAGTGAAGGGAAATAGCAGTCAGCACACAGATGTGCTCTAAAAAGAGTTTCCAGGACTTTGTCATGAAAGTCAACGTTGAGCGCACGCAGACAGAGCAAGCCCGCTTGCTGCAGTCAGGGACTGCAGAGGTTTTAGAGCAAGAGGATTTGGGCCTAAGGTGAGCCGCGGAAGCCGAGTTGCACACAGTGACAAGGTCTGCAAATAACAGCTGCAAATCAAAGAGCAATCTCCATGTGTGCACAGTGTGGAAGAGACTGGAGGTTACAGATTGGTCTTTTCCGCTTCACCCACCCACACAAATAGCAATCACTGACAGTAACATCATCTCTGAATAATAGGAAAGGCCCAGGGAAGTTTATTTATTTATTTATTTTTATCCTTTGTACTTACCGTGAGGCAGTTTTATCAGGAAGGATCCACTTTAATAAATCTAATACATAAAATCTGAAATAAGATTACTTGTGTTGTAAGAATGAATGCCTATGGCTGGTTTTGACCTCTAATAAAAGACATTTTATTTAATCTGATTCTTTTGAAGGCGGTAACTGCTCCCAGCACATAGGTCCAATGACTATTATAATTATATAGCTGTATTTTGAAACAGTAGGAGGCTGAATCAAAAACGTCATCTCTGGGGAGCCCTTCTGACATGTAACCTGTGTTATGCATCACCTTCCCGAGACTGTGAGGAAAACGAATTCCGTTCCTGAAAGGATCGACTGACTCAGATACAATTCACATTCAGAGTGCCTCCATAAAGAAGATAATGAAACTATCTATATGGTATCCAAGCATTCTCAGTGTCTGAAAATAAAAGTAATTAGATATTCTTAATAAGTTGTTACTCTCCATTCCTTTTAGAAATACTAGGGGGACAAAAAGCACAAAGGATGCATTTCCAGAAAGCGATTACTCAGAATTGAAATTATTTTTACTCCGATTCCGTTGAAAATTTCCCTTAGGTACATCCCAGTTGTGGGGAAGCAAGAAAAGCGAAAGAAGCACCACTACGTTCAAATTTGTTTTTGGCTTCCATCTCTGAGCAAGTAAACTAGTTAAATATTTTCTTTTATGTAAGCAGAACAAGTAACGAGAGAAATCCATGTAGTCATCATCAGGCATTTATTAGGCACGTAGGTATTGTTCAGGTTGTTAGTCACTAAAGACAAAGAGACATGAATAAACCAACATATCTGTCCTTGTAAAGGTCATAGCCTAGTAGGGGAAGATGGATGTGTTAACAAATGAGCACAGTGCATTAAGTAATGCTGTTGAACAGCAGCTGGAGCTACGGAAGAAGCACCCAATGTTTTGCGTGGGTAAAGCAGAGCTAGGGGTTGAATAAGTAAGGCTTTGTAGAAGAGGCAATATTAGATCCCAATTTGAAAGATGAATAAGAATATTCATGGATGAAAAGGAGACCAGGAGGAAGGGCAAGAGCGCTTCAGGCTTTGGGAATATGACTCAAAGGCAAAAAGAAACATTACTCATGCTGCACGTGTGTATTTCCTGGAGACTTAAAGCTTAGATCACAAGAATGAACTTTGCCAGTAAATGTATTCTTGAAGCACGTGAAACTTGTTTTTAAATAATATATTGCCCCCTCAGGGTTGTAAAAACATAACCATCCTTGCTCTTTGAACACAGAGGCATCAGGAATAGTGGAACAAGAGCATCAGCTTTGAGGACTGGTACACTTGAGTTGAGATATTGTCTGAGCCACTTACCAGCCAAGTTACTGTGACACATACCTTCACTCTGAGGCTGGATTGCCTCAGGTTTGCTGTAATGGGAGTCCTACCTCACAGGGTGTGGTGTGAATCAAGAAGATCTTCCTTCCAGATCTAATTAGATAGAACACAGGAAGAAAGACACATTAGCATATTACCCCTTGCTTTTCCCATCTGTTTACCACTTCTAAACCCATTGCTTCATTGTGACTATATACTGTGGCTTTAAAGCATTAAGGTAAATAAAAATACAGTCTTTCCATTTCGTTAACACAGGTAATACTTGAAGACTTGAAGCTGTTATCAGTCATTTTCATTTTTGTCTAAAATGTTATATAAACATCCTTGTGGGTTCCTGAGTGTCTTAGTCCATTAAGTGTCCGACTCTTGATTTCCGCTCAGATCATGATCTTAGAGTTCCTGAGTTTGAGCCCAGCATCAGACTTTGCACTGACAGTGCAGAGCTTGCTTGGGACTCTCTCTCTCTTTCTCTCTGTCTCTCTGCCCCTCCTGTGCTTGCTCTCTCTCTCTCTCTCTCAAAATAAACAAATAAACAAAAGCTTTAAAAAAAAAGCTCTTGGAATCAAGTTTGTATGGAAAAAAATGCAATGGGACAGAAGGAAATGTAGGTCTAAACAATGTGATTTTTGAAAGTCAAAGGCAAGGTCTATTTCACACCCTAAAGGTCTCATTCTAGATTTGTCAGCTCTGGCTCCCATAGATTTCTGTTTCTCAATCCAGGTTACTTGTAGATACTCCTTAAGGAATTTAGGAGCAAAATCAAGAAATATGGTAATTCGCCCTACAGTTACTGTCTTTTGCTTAAATTGCGAATTAGTTTAGAGGATTAAGTAATCAAGAACTTTGTGAAATAGTTACCTGAATTGTCCTAGAAAATGTGCATGTACCTAGTTAATATTTTTACTGGCCTGAAAACTTAAGGTAAATATTATGATGGTGAGAGGAAATGCCTTAAAGTGCACCTTACTTACAGACATTGGGGAAAATTTTTGGCATTTCGACAGTCTGGATGTGTCTGAAATGTTATGTTCTTGTTTAGAATTTGGGACTGCCAATGGTTTTACTTCTCATTTTACTGAAAGAAATGACAGCAGTGATATTTACAGCCGTGGCAATAATTGAATATTTTGCGTTTTTATTGTCACATTTAATCATTACAAAAATGTTATGAGGTGGCTATTATTACCCACATTTTGCAAGGAAAGACCTGAAAGGTAAGTTTCACACAAGAAGTAAGTAGTGGGGAGGGCAGTGTTGTCTGATTCTAGTGCAGAGAAGGTCCTTACACTACATCGCCTCTTACTCTTCCTTTTTAATACTCAATATCATGCAATATTTCCAAAGTTTTCTTTTTTTTAATGTTTTTTATTTATTTTTGAGAGACAGAGAGAGACAACGCGAGCAGGAGAGGGTCAGAGAGAGGGAGATACAGAATCCGAAGCAGGCTCCAGGCTCTGAGCTAGCTTTCAGCACAGAGCCTGACGTGGGGCTCAAACCCACAAACCGTGAGATCATGACCTGAGCCGAAGTTGGATGCTTAACTGACTGAGCCACCCAGCTGCCCCTCCAAAGTTTTCTTAAAATGCCATATTGCTTTTCTACTCAGTGGCTCTATTTTCATTTTCCCCAGAGAGATTCAGTGCAAGTTTCCCAGATAGTAAGTTTCATATCTACTTCTGTAGTCTTTTCTACTATTGTATTATTGTGTCTTCTCCGTCCACATAGTCTTCTGGCATGCTCTAGGCCCTTCACTGCTTCAGTGGTTCCTCAAGACAAGTAGAGGAGGTGACCTTTTCTAGCCAAGAGTGAATACTAGCACTGGCCCTGGGTAAATAATGTTTCTACCTGAGATTCAACTCTTTCACTGGACCTTTGCTTTGGCGTATTTCATCCTTTTGGAAAAGCTGACTCATGTTCAGTAGGAGACTATTCCAGATCTCTTGAGAGAGTACCGTTTAATTCTCAAGAACATCCCATCTTACAACTCCTTAACCTTAGAATAAATTTATGCATACCAAGTCTCATTCAGAAGAGCAAATTTCTTCTCTGCCCTAATCTCTTTACCACATGGGTATTTTAAAAACATGTTTACATAAACCAGATGTTTTCAAACTTGGACCTTATAGGCTGATAACTAATCTTAATAAATTATTTATGGCTAGTTTATGAGGGTTGAGAACCATAAGAGATTTCAACCCCAATCTCACATATTTCTGAATATTCTTACTCTCTGTGTATAGGAGCTATTCTTGTGAAAACTATAGTGCATTCTCTGCTCAGGAGTTCTAGCAGAGGAATTAGGTCTTGGATACTTTTACTCACCAAAGATGAGCTGTAGAATAATACATATTTCACAACCTTAAAGAACTGTTAGTCACCTTAAAGTCACTTTAGTAGCCCTATGCAGGGCTCAAACCCACGAACATGAGATCATGACCTGAGTCGAAGTCGGAGGTGTAACCAACTGAGCCATCCAGGTGCCCCTAATGATCAATTTTTTATAAATGAGTCAGCTGATAGCAAGACCATTTAAGGGAATAATCCAGTTATATGGATAATTAGTTTGAGAAAATTGGCAATCACCTCTAGCTTTGTTTTCTTCTTAAAATTAGAAAATATAGTTTTCTAAGAACTCTTATATACTACTGGACAACGTTTGTGGGCCATATTCAACAACATTAGAGTCTTCTAACTAATTCAGTATCTCTCAAAGCTGTTACATATTTAATCCTTAAAAAATGGCTAAAAAACAGAATTCACCAACACATGCTTTACATACTGCTTCTTGAAACATTTTTCATCTAAGTTCTGTAATTCTATGGTAAAGACAATAAAATAGCTTTGCATGGCAATAAAACAGTGTTGATGGATAATAGTGGATGGATACATTCAAATGTAATGCAGATTAAATTAATAGTGGCTTGATGTTTGGAACAAGTTGCCTTGCACTTTTTATGCTTTATTATTGAGAATTTAATATTAGAAAAGGCTTACATAACAAAAGCTTTTTCATCAGGATCAGACTGCTTTGGGGTTCTCCATACCGACATTTTCAAATGTTTCCAGCTGTACTATCATAGACATCTGATTCTTGACAGTTACTGTGTTCTAAACCCAGAGCTTCTTATGATTTTCTTTTAAAACATAACACCTTGTAGTTAAACGTTAATTGTCTACATGGCAAGATGGGAATCATTAATGAACCAAAACAATATGGCCTATGAAATCTACTTTTGTACTTACTAATATATAAAGGGCAGGAAATATGAAGGCAACTGAACTGTGCTATGTTTTTTAACAGATAAATTGTAAGTATCATTAACATATTAATGTCACATAATGTATACAATAATAATTCGTTTTAAAAGATGAGATACTAACTCTACAGGGTCTCTTATTTTATTTATTTTTTAGCAGGGGAAAATAAATGTATGTGCAAATAACTAAAAATGTTTCAACTATCTTTATGCTCCCTTTTGAGCAGAAGATTTTACTAAAACTAGCAATAATTTTTACTTGCCTCTATTATCCAGGGAAACTTACCTGCATATCAAAGCTAAAGGTGTTATTTTAGCTTACCTTGGTTTTTCTGATGGTAGTAAATCCAACGTGACTGATTTTCTGCTCCAGTTTCTTTATGTATTTGTTCTATAAGCAGAAAATACAGCAAACTAACTTAAAGGTGATTCTATTTTGGAATTGTCTTTTAAGTCACATATTGAATTTTATTTAATTTTAAGGAGCGTTCTCAAACTGTATCATTCATAAGTCTCAGTAATTTGATAAACCAAAATCTTTAAACTAAATCAAGTTTATTTTCAGACAACGTCATTTCAAATCTCATACATGAATGCAGTTCTCAAAAAACTTTATCATAGAAAAGCAATTTACTCTTACCTGAGTCTGGTTTATTTCATGGAACTCTTTTGGGTTTGTAAAAGCAATTAGAAAGTGTGTGTCCATGCATTCCATCTGGATATATGTGTTGCACACAAATTGTCATGAAGGCAGAAATACAGGTTTATATAATAATCATAATTGAAAATTACTAGATACAACATTGTTTATCCCTAAATATAATATATGCTATAAATATTTAATGGATGAAACTATGAGTGTGAAATAAGTACTAGACCATTTATTGATAAATTTTACTACTGATTCATTTTCTTTCAAATATGGTAATATAAATCAGACCCAATTCAAATCAAGAGATATTTATTAAACAGCTACTGTTTTGTAAAAATATTTTCAAACATATAAGACATGCTTTATTTCTATTTTATATTTATTGTCAAACTGGTTTCCATGTAACACCCAGTGCTTCTCCCCACAAATGTCCCCCCTCCATGACCATCACCCCCCTTCCTCTCTCCCCCTCCTCTTTCAGCCCTGGGTTCATTTTCAGTATTCAATAGTCTCTCATGATTTGGGTCTCTCTCTCTCTCCCCAACTCTCTTTCCCCCTTCCCCTCCCTATGGTCCTCTGTTAGGTTACTCCTGTTAGACCTATGAGTGCAAACATATGGTATCTGTTCTTTATTTTTTTAACAGTTTATTGTTAAATTGGTTTCCATATAACACCAAGTGCTCTTCCCCACAAGTGCCCTCCTCCATCACCACCACCTCTTTTCCCCCCTTCATTCCCCCCTTCAACCCTCGGTTCATTTTTAGTA